>NW_027202549.1:619080-731580 GCF_024711535.1 Dipodomys merriami
CAGTTAAAAACAAAAACCATACACACGTTCTCTGATGGGTTAATGCTTATAATCATAAATATTGTATATCTTCAGCGCTGTCTGATTTATGTACATTTTTAGAAAACTCTCCTATGCACAGATAAATAATTACAAGTTGGTTTCAAAGGGATGTTCGTTGACCACCACATCCAAATATCAGCAGGAAGTCGAGGAGGGGGGTAATTTGCTTCCAGACTTGTCAACTCTCACGGAAGTTTCTGGCACCTCCCATGGATGGGAGGAGAAGGGGGAAGATCTGTGTGATTCCTCCTGTGGCTTTGAACACCCTTAGCTAGGGCGATTTCTATAGAGAACATTGGTCCCAGTGAATTTAAATTAGAGAAAGCTGACTTCTTTGGGAATCCTAAAGGAAAGTCTTTCTTCATGGCTGAAAGCGTTTAGGAGGTAGACGGGGAAATTGCACATTGACTGTCACTTAAAAAAATAAAAAAAGACAATGACCCCAGCCATAAGTTACCTGGGATACTTCAACACCTCCGCACACTGATCTCAAAACGATTGCCTTCTAGCTGGGCTCTGGTGGCTCACACCTGTCATCCTAGCTACTCAGGAGGCTGAGATCTGAGGATTGTGGTTCAAAGCTAGCCGGAGCAGGAAAGTCTGTGAGACTCTGATCTCCAGTGAACCACTGGAAAACCAGAAGTAGTACTGTGGCTCAAGGGGTAGAGCACTCATCTTAAGCTGAAGAATTGAGGGACAGTGCCCAGGCCCAGAGTTCAAGCCCCACAGCCAACCAAAAAATAAAATAAGATTGTCTTGTAACATCTTGGTGTTTCCTCCAGCAAAATACCAGATCACTTAAGTTTTGTGTGGTGAGGATGATTGTCCAATTTCAGCTCACAGTGCACCTTAAGTCTCGGATTTTTTTTTTCTTTTTCTTTCTAGAATCGAGGAAACTTTTATCTTCAAGATTGACCCTCAAGAATCTGGAAGTCGTTCGTGTGATCTTTGGCCAGCAGGGGGCTGGAGCGGCATGTTTCCGAGGTGCGTGGGTTTTTTTTCCAGAAGGGGTCATTCTCTTCCACACCTTTTTTGTCTTTCTTTATGACTGAGGAGGCTGGCAGGCCTAGGACTTTGGAATTAAGTGCTTAAAAAGGAAAAAAAAAAGCCAGGCGCTGGTGGCTCATGCCTGTCATCCTAGCTACTAAGGAGGCTAAGATCAGAGGACTGTGGTTCAAAACCAGCCTGGGCAAGAAAGACTATGAGACTCTTATCTCCAATGAACCACTAGAAAAAAACCCCAAAAGTGGGGCTGTGGCTCAAGTGGTAAACAACTCGCCTTGAGCTGAAGAGCTCAGGGATGGCACCCAGGCCCAGAGTTCAAGCCCCATGACCACCCCCAATAATAACAAATAACCAAGGCAAGTGGCTGCCAACTCGGATCTCCAGGGAAGGCAGGGAGATGGGGGGGGGGTTGGATCTCAGGCCATGGGGGCTGGGCCTCTTCTCTTGAGTCGGCGCTTGATGAACGTCCCCAAGGCCACCAGTGGGATACACATGGTGGAAGAGGCCACCAGCAGCCCGATGATGGCCAATGCGTGGGGAGGGTAATCCTTCGTCACCAGCCGTCCCTAGAAGGAGAGACGGAGCATGACTGGGAGGGAAGAACCTTCCTTCCCATCCTTCCATCATGACTGCCCATCCCTCCCCTCCGGCTAGCTGGACAGGTCACGTCCCGTGGGAACAGGCTTGTGGAGCTGTACCTAGGTCACCCTGGGTGTGGAGCTGGTGAGCAGAGCCACCTGTGAAGATCAGCCCGGATACCTGAGCACAGGGCTGCTCTGTCTAGACCAGAACTTTCTTGGTCTGTGTGTCTGTCTGTCTATCTGTCATGGGGATTGAACTCAGGGCCTGGGCTCTGTCCTTGAGTTTATTGTGCTCAAGGCTACCACTCTACCACTTGAGCCCCAGCTCCATCCACTTTTAGCTTCTTTTTCTTTTCTTTTTTTTTTTTTTTTGGGGGGGGGGAGATAAGAGCAGCACAGATTCTCCAGGCTGGCTTTGAAATGGGATCCTCCGATCTCAGCCTCCTAAGTGACTAGCCCTGTGGGTATGAGCCACAGCAGAACTTTCTGTGGAAGGCTCTGGGGGTCCATTTTTTGTTTTTCCTTGTTAGTCATGGGGCCTGAACTCTGGGCCTGGGCACCGTCCCTCAACTTTTCAGCCCAAGGCTGGCGCTCTACCACTTGAGCCACAGCACCACTTCTGGTTTTCTGGTGGTTCATTGGAGATCAGAGTCTCATGGACTTTCCTGCCCGGGCTGGCTTTGAACCCTGATCCTCAGACCTCAGCCTCCTGAGTAGCTTTGTGTGCCCTTCTGTCCGATGTGGAACCCATGGTGTGTGGGGTCAGGGCTGAGGGGGGGACTTCTGTGGGGACACTGTGTGGGGAAAGGGCCACAGGGAGGCTCCGCAGGGGCCTTGTGGTACCTGCGTGGCATCCCAGGCTTGGTACTGCAGGGTCCCCGTGAGGATGTAGTCACTCAGGTAGAAGAGGAAGAGGCTGATGATGATCAGCGGGCTCACACAGGCCCACATGATCTTCCAGTACCAGTTGAGCGTGCGACCCGTTGTGGCCTGAAGGTCCCTTTCAAATCTATTGGGATCACGTGGAGAGAAGATCTCTGCATTGTTCATGTAGCAAGAAGTCAGGGGGTGCGGGGTCCCCTGCACCCAGGAACATTCTATCCCGGGTGCCACTCCTAGGATAGAGACCCCCCTCCCCCAATTCCCGAGCGCCCCTCTTCCATCCCTTCTGGGGATGGCATTGGGGTAGGAAGGAGAGAATGGCTGTGGCGTTCTACCCATGAGGGACATGGGGACATCTCGTGGTGGGCTGGCCTTTGGGGGAAGGCCTGCAGTGGGGAGCCTGGAGCCGGGGGAGAGCACAGTTCCCACCCTGGCTTTGCTAAGCCTGACTGTGACATGGAGAGGTCTGGTGGCCCCGATGGACTTCCTGCAATACCCTGAATGGCCACGAGATGGCGGTGTCCCCCCACAAGCCGGGAAAACCAACCAGCACCTAGAAATCCATTGCTCCCACCACAGCCCTTTGACGGACTGGTGTGGCCCTGTAAGGCTCTGATCATGGGAGATGCCTCAGGCCCATAGATCCACGGGGTTCAGGGTGCCTCCCCGTGATGCGAAGGGGGAAAACAAATACAAGAAATAGAGGAAGGAGCTATTCACCGCGCACACACACTGAGGCAGAGGGAAGGTGATTCACTGAGATCTGAGGACAGGGAAGGAACTTGGAGAGCAGCACTAAGCTGCAAGTTGAGGATGAGTGCTATCCGTGTGGAGTGGGGGAGGGGGAGACCGCGGCCCACCTGCTCACCTCCTCAGCCCGTACACATAGCACACGGCAATGATCTCCACCAGGACCACGAGCAGCACGGACAGCGTGGCCGAGTAGTCATTGAAGATGTCAAACCAGTAGCTCCCCGCCTCCATGGTGAACACCAGGCCAATGGCGCAGCTGCTAAGGCACAGCAGACCTGGGCACGAGACCACCTGCTCAGCCCCTGCTCCTCCTGCTTCTCCTCCTCCCTCCCTTCCTCCCTCCCTCCCTCCCTCCATCCCTTCCTCCCTCCCTCCCTCCCTCCTTCCTTCCTTCCTTCCTTCCCTCCTCCTTCCCTTCATTTCCTCCCTCCCTCCCTCCCTCCCTTCCTACCTTCCTTCCTTCCTTCCTTGTTCCTTCCTTCCTTTTTCTCTTTTAGTCTCTTTCTTCCTTTTCTCTTTCTTCTTTTCTCTTCCTTTCTTTCTTTCTCTTTTTCTTCTCTTTTCTATCCTTCCTTTATCTCTCTCTTTCTTTTCTCTCTTCCCTCCTTTCTTTCTTTCTTTCTTTTTCTCTCTCTCTCCCTTTCTTTCTTTCTGTCTTTTTCTTTTTCTCTTCTGTCCTTCCTTTATCTCTCTTTCACTTTCTTTTCTCTCTCCTTTCTTTTTTCCTTTCTTTCTCTTTCTCCCTTTCTCTCTCTCTCTTTCTTCTCTCCTTCTTTTTATCTTTCTTTTTTCAGTCGTGGGGCTTGAACTCTGGGCCTGGCACTGTCCCTCAGCTCTTCAGCTCAAGGCAAACGCTCTACTACTTGAGCCACTTAAAGTTTTTTCTGCTTATGTGGTGCTGAGGAATTGAACCCAGGGTCTCATGTATGCAAATCACTCTACCACTGAGCCACTTCCCAGCCACTTGCTTTCCTTCCTTCCTTCCTTCCTTCCTTCCTTCCTTCCTTCCTTTCTTCCTTTCTTTCTTTCTTTCTTTCTTTCTTTCTTTCTTTCTTTCTTTCTTTCTTTCTTTCTTTCTTTCTTTCTTTCTTTCTTTCTTTCTCTCTCTCTCTTTTTTTTTTTTTTGGTTGGCCGTGGGGCTTGAGCTCTGGGTCTGGGCGCTGTCCCTCAGCTCTTCAGCTCAAAGCTAGTGCTCTACCCCTTGAGCCACAGCATCACTTCCGGATTCCCCTCTGCTGGCTGCCCGACTCTCACCTGAGATGACCTCCTTGGGCAGGTATCTGGAAATGAGCTTGCTGTCTGTCAGAGGGGTGAGAATGGCGGTGGTGTTTCCCAGCATGCTCCCCACACCCAGCATCAACAGCATGAAGAAGTACAGCACGGACCACAGCTGGGACACCTCCATGTTTTTAATGGCCTCGGTATAGACGATGAAGGCCAGGCCCGTGCCCTGGACAGCCTGCTCGTGGCGAGGAAGAGACCGGTTATGCACCCAAGAGACCAGTGATCTAATGCATCCAGTGCTAAGCATCTTGTAGAGGACCTTGGAAATGGCTGTGAACAGCCACATTCTGGCCTGTACCTTCTACCTACCCTGCTCAACAGGACCGATTACAAATGGGAGCTGTGGCCAGGCACCGGGGGCTCACACCTGTCATCCTAGCTCCTCAGGAGGCTGAGATCTAGAGGATCACGGTTCAAAGCCAGCCTAGGCAGGAAAGTCCATGAGACTCTTATTTCCCCTGCACCACCAGAAAACCAGAAGTGGCGCTGTGGCTCAAGTGGTAGAGAGCTGAAGAGCTCAGGGACAGCACCAGGCTCTGAGCTCAAGCCCCACAGCTGACCAAAAAAGAAAAGAAATGGGTGCTGTGCAGAATTCATGCAGTGAAAATGTATAGAGGACGCTGTCATTTTCCATGACCTCTCATGCCCCAGATGACATACATTCCTAATAAAAACATAATAAAATGCTGTTAGGATGCTTTCTACTTCTAATACTGTGAATGACTAGGTGTCCTGTAACCCCAGCTTCATTAATTATTCATTAATTATTTTTTCCCATCCTGAGGCTTGAACTCTGGGCCTGGGCGCTGTCCCTGAGCTCTTCAGCTCAAGGCTAGCGCTCTACCACTTTAAGCCACAGCGCCACTTCTGGTTTTCTGGTAGTTCCTGGGAGATAAGAGACTCACAGACTTTCCTGCAGGGGCTGACTTTGAACCTCAATCCTCCAATCTCAGCCTCCTGAGTAGCCAGATTGACAGGCATGAGCCACCAGCACCCACCTAGATTGGTCTATGTGACTTTTTATGCTAGTGCTATGATGTTTCCATTATATCTATAGCTTCGAAGTCAAGCTTTGTTCTTATAATACCCTATAATCAATAATATTATCCAATCACCCCATATCGAATACAATATCCAGGTTTCACCAGAGAAAACATTAATATCCAGAATATATGACAATATCCAAGAGCTATAGCAAGCTTCACTGAAAACTCAAAAGGAATCAAAAATGTCATCAACAAATAGGCTTGTACATATAGTTCTCAAAAGATGCACGACTGGCCAATAAATCCACGAAGAAAGCCAAAGAAGGGTGATTTTGATCACCCGTTATGGAAATAGCACAATGGTACTACAAGTTGCAAAAGGAAAACAAATTCCAAACCCCAAGTGACAAAGTATTTCCAAGAAAATGCATCCTGACAGGGAGCGCTGGGTGCTTAGCACATTCTGTTCCAATCACATAACAAATGAAGCCTGTTAGGACTTTCTCCTCTTTTGAAAAGCTGGGAAAGAGAGAAAGGAAGGAAAAAACTCCAAAGAAGGATTCAAATGAGGTGGTCGAATCTCTTGTTTCTCATTTGCAGGGAGGAGAATTCAGTTTCCTGATTCTCACAGACAGAAGCCGCGCGGATTTTCCCAGGGCCTTACCGTGTCCAGCTCTGATTCCAAGCTGCAGTTCTTAATCTGGGAGAACACTTGGCTGTATTGGCTTGGGTAAGTGGAGGCTAGGTAGTCCTTGACTTGTTCTAGGTTGCTGGCTGTTACAGAGCCATCTTCGAGTTCAAAAGAATTGGTCAGCAGTAGAATCACCCTGCATTAGAGACCATCAGTGTGATCTTCACTGAGGGGAAAGGCACTGATACCTGAAGCCGCAGTAGCTCAGGTTCAAGGCTGACCCCTCTTCCTTCCTGCCTATGTGAATCAGGGAATCTGTGGGCTGGTGAACTTTTTTTTTTTATTTGCCAGTCCTGGGGCTTGAACTCAGGGCCTGGGCGATGTCCCTGAGCTTCTTTTGCTCAAGGCTAGCGCTCGACCACTTGAGCCACAGCACCACTTCCAGCTTTTTCTGTATCCATGGTACTGGGGAATGGAACCCAGGGCTTCATGCATGCTAGGCAAGCACTCTACCACTAAGCCATATTCCCAGCCATTTGCTGGTTAATTGAACTTAAGAGTCAAGGATCTCACAGACTTTCTCCTGCCTAGACTGGCTCTGAACCATGATCCTCAGATCTCAGCCTCCTAAGTAGCTGGGATTATAGGCGTGAGCTGCTAGTGCCAGGCCCTAGAGCTGCTAGTGTCAGGCTCTAGGGCATTCTATCTATCTATCTATCTATCTATCTATCTATCTATCTATCTATCTATCTATCTATCTATCTATCTATCTATCTATCTATCTATCGTACCAGTTCTGGAGCTTGAATTCAAGGCTAGCACTCTACTACTTGAGCCACACAGCGCCACTTCCAGTTTTCTCCATGTACGTGGTACTAAGGAATCGAACCCGGGGCTTCAAGCATGTTGGGCAAGCACTCTACCACTGAGCCACCTTCCCAGCCTGGTCAGTGACCTTTCTAAAGCACAAGATGACTGTGGGTGACTTGGCTGGACACCTCCGATAGAAACGGGGTTCACCACGGGAACCAAACTCACACAGTGGGGCCGTGTGAGGGTGGAAATGTCCCACCATCTGTCTAGTCATCTGTGGGGACAGAGGACTTGAATGTGGCTCATGCCACCGAGGAACTAACTCGATGTAGAGGTAGCATTATTTAACTGCCATAGCCACAGGCAGATCCCATGATTTCAATGGATGTTAATTCATGTCAATTGAAACTGTGTGGTCTGTGTTGGCCTAGACTCATCATGTCAATGCTGGCAGTCTGCAACAGACCCCCTCCCTCGAGGACCCCAGCGTGGGTGAACTCTGCCCATCCCTGACCTTCTCCTTTCTGCTTAGAACCTTAGGGGCCCCAACTCCCAAGACCAAGATGGCCTCGCTCACTTGTTCAAGCAGTCCTCGTAGTTGAAGGTGGCTTTGAAGCCATAGATGGAGAAGGTCACGATGCTGGCAAAGATGGAGGTGGAGCTGTTGATGAGGGACACAATGATGGCGTGTTTCTGGCAGTTGTTGGTGGGGTCGTTGTAGCTGGCGAAGGCGATGAGGCTACCAAACCCCAGGCCCAGAGAGTAGAAGATCTGTGTGGCCGCGTTGATCCATGTCTTCGGGTTGACCAGCATATCGAGCTAGAAGGTCGGCAGAGACAAGACCGATGAGCCCTGGTCTCGGATCCCTTGGTCTCACAGCCAAAGGAAGCAAAGCCCAGAGGCAGAGGTCTCTGATCCTAGCACACAGGTGCTAGAACTAGCCCAGCTCTCCCGACCCTGGTCTATGCTTGTGAATTCCCCGCTGACCAACTACTCAGGCTAGGAGGAATCCTAGCCTGTGATGTACCATAGGTAGCGTGGGATCTGCCCACTTAGCCCTGCAGGCATCTAACCTGCAGAAATCCAGTAGAGACAGCCTGGGGGGGGGGGTGGTGGTGGTGGAAGGAAGGCTTGAGCTTCCTTCAACAATGGCTTCAGGAAGCCTTTGAAACGAAGGTGGCTCTCACTGTAGCGTTTGGGGGAAGCTGCCACATGCATCTGCTTCTGGACACTAGAATTACTCATTCAAAAGCCAGCCCGGGCCCCCTCCCCAAGGAATCCCAACCAGAGGGGCCCGGAGAGGAGACAGTGGGGACCTGGAGGGAAAGGACATGTGGATGTGAGGGAGAAATGCCAGAGCCTGTGGTGAGCAGGGGAGAGAGGAAGAGTCTGGCTGGGGTATGGAGGAGACTTGAGCAGGGAGGACAGAAGGGAACCGAGCAGAAGGGAGCTGTCTGGGGTCAGTGAAGGCAGCCAGAGGAGCTAGAAGGAAGACAAGGGGACCTCCTCTTTCCTAGGAGGTAGCCCAACACCCCTCCCCGATGTGAAACATACTCCTTTATCACCCAGCCCAGAGGCCCACGCCAGCCTCCATCTTTCCCTCCTCTCAGCCCCTCCTGCAAGATGGCGGCCGTACACATACAGGGAGGCCCAAACCTTGGGAGTGAACATGTACAGCAGCCCATTGGTGGCTCCGTGCAGCGTAAGGCCTCTGATCAGGTAGATGATGAGCACGCAGTAGGGCAGCAAGGCCGTGAAGTAGACCACCTATGGCAATCAGAGGGCAGCGTCAATCTTCCAGGTGGGTGGAGACATATCAGGGATGTATTTCAGGCACTGCCCTGCTGGCTTCTTAGGTACCTGGGTTTCTCACCACCAGGATTCTCCCATTGAAAGAAAGAAAGAGCCAGGTGCCAGTGGCTCAACCTGTCATCCTAGCTACTCAGGAGGCTGAGATCTGAGGCTCACGGTTCAAAGCCAGCCCAGGCAGAAACCTCCTTGAGACTCTTATCTCCAGTGAACCACCAGAAAACCGGAAGTGGTTCAATGGCTCAAGGGGTAGAGCGCTTGCCTTGAGCTGAAGAACTGAGAGATAGCACCCAGGCCCAGGGTTCAAGCCCCACAACCGACAAAAAAAGAAAAAGAAAAAAATGAGAAGAAAGCTGGGCACCAGTGGCTCATAGTTATCATCCTAGCTACTCAGGAGGCTGAGGATCTGAGGATGGTTGGGTTGAATCCAACCTGCGCAGGGAAGTCTTTGTGACCCTTCAATGAACCAGCAAAAAAAAAGAGCCAGAAGTGGATGTGTGGCTCAAGTGGTAGAGCACCCAGCTTTGAGCTACAAATTGGCTAAGCAAGACTGCCAAGCCCTGAGATCAAGCCCTAGAAGAAATTAATGACCCAGCATGCCCTAATTTGACCATTTAATGACGCACCCCTCTCTCTCTCCCAAGACCTCATTCTTCCTCTCTTTAAACCTCACACGTCTGTACTCTGAGCTTAGTTTTTCCTCTTCCCACAGTGTGCTGTCACGAATCTCCTCTCTCTGTCCTCACATCACTCCTCCCCCCCACCTCTGTCGCATGAGAGGAAGTGGCCAGACCTGACAGATGTGTAGAACCAATCCCCTGGGGTCAGGCCTGTGTCTAGTGTCAGGAAAAATAACACACAGTGAATGTGTTACTCGCAGTAAATTAACCCTCCAGCGACAGCATCTCTGCATCTCCCACAGCTGCTAAATTCCTTTCCTTCCTTCCTTCCTTCCTTCTTTCCTTCCTCCCTCCCTTCCTTCCTTCCTTCCTTTTTCTTTTTTGCCACTGCTGGGGCTTGAATTCAGGGCCTGAGCACTGTCCCTGAGCTTCCTTGGCTCAAGGCTAGCACTCTACCACTTGAGCCACAGCTCCACTTCTGGCTTTGCCTGAGTAGTTTATTGGAGCTGAGATTCTCACAAGGACTATTCTGCCCGGCCAGCTTCTAACCACGATCCTCAGCTCTCAGCCTCCTGAGGAGCTAGGATGACAGGTGTGAGCCATCCGTCCCTGGTCTGATTTCTTAATATATATGGAGGAGGGACTCATACATAATTTATTTAATTTGATGATGTCTCTGGCATTGGCTTCCTCCTGCATTCTGCTTTTGCAGGTCGGGCCTTACACAAGGGGTGCTTTGGACTTAAGGACTTCAGTTGTTACAGTGGGTCCCTTTCTCGTGTCTTAGTTTGTCCTGGGCTAGAAGCCCTGCAAAGCCGGATGGCGAATGTTCTCATTCTCTGCAGACCAAGGAATGCTCAAGTTGAAAAGGAGAATTACAACAGGTACTTAGAAACGATTCGTGTTGAGGAACACTGGCTTGTTTAGGCTGTATGCTCAGAAAAGGGTCACAAGGGGCTGGGAAGGTGGCTCAGTGGTAGAGCGCTTGCCTTGCATGCCTGAGGCCCTGGGTTTGATTCCTCAGCACCACATAAGCAGAAAAAGCCAGAAGTGGTGCTGTGGCTCAAGTGGTAGAGCGCTAGCCTTGAGCTGAAGAGCTGAGGGACAGCGCCCAGGCCCAGAGTTCAGGCCCCAAGACCAGAAAAAAAAAAAAAAGGGTAACAAATCACAGAAGAGAGCTTGGGACTCCTGTCTCTGTGTTATGTGACTCATACATCTCTACCGGGAGTCTCCTTCTTCTGCAATCTGGCCGATAAATCATGGGGCTTGAACTCAGGGCCTCTTCCTCTTGCTTATGCTCTACCACTTGAGCCACACCTCCACTTCTGGCTTTTGCCCGTTCATCAGAGATAAGAGTCTTGAAGACTCTTTTTCTTGGTCAGTCCCAGAACTTGAACCCAGGGCCGGGGCGCTGTCCCTGAGCTCTTCAGCTCAAGGCTGCCATTCTACCATTTGAGCCACAGTACCACTTCCAGTTTCATAGTGGTTTGTTGGAGAGCGTAAGAGACCTTCCTACCCGGGCTGGCCTTGAACCACGATCCTCAGATTTCAGCCTCCTGAGTAGCAGGGATGACAGGTGTGAGCCACCGGTGCCCAGTGCCGTTCATTTATGGCTTGTGGCTGAGAGCAGAGACACTGGGTCCCCAACTCACCTTGCCAGTGGTCTCGGTCCCCCGTAGGATGCACAGATACACCATCAGCCAGGCCAGGATGAGGCACAGCGCGGGCTCCCACTGCATGGTCCCGTTCTCCTGGATGGACGGCGAGATGTTGAGGGTTTTCCTGTACCAGAAATACTGCGTGGATGAGGCCTTCTCACACTCCTCCTCGTAGCCTGTGCGGTTTGCATTCAGCGGGCACACGGACCACGGCAGGGGGTCCTTTGCGATCAAGCCGGCATGGGGGGGGAGGAGAAGAGGAAGGTTGGATGAGCAGGATGGGAAGTGTCCTAAATATTTTCTCTCTCCCTCTTTCTGTCTCTCCTCATGAGACTGGACCAAATGGTACAGCACCAAATGCTGGCCTCACAAGAGGCCAAACTATTGATGATCTAGAGAACACTCATCTGATCTAGGACTTGAAGAAACTTTTTGGCACTCTGAGCTCAATGAAGCTGTTTGCAAGTCAGCGGCCTTGAGGATCTCCATATAGCAAATAGGAAGCTCTCTATGCCGGGCACTGGTGGCTCACACCTGTCATCCTAGCTACTCAGGAGGCTGAGATCTAGAGGATCGCCATTCAAGGCCAGCCCCGGGCAGGAAAGTCCATGAGACTCTGATCTCCCATGAACTGCCAGAAAACCGCAAGTGGCTAGCCTTGGGGGAAAGAGATCAGGGACAGCACTTAGGCCCTGAGTTCAAGCCCCAGGACCACCACGACCACCAACAACATTGGCCATGGCTCCCTGATTTAGGCACCCTTCCCTTGGTTTGAGCACCTCTGCTTCCCTCAGCCCCTCCTGTCACTTGCAAGCTCCCCCCAAAGCCCGGCATACACACACACACACACACACACACACACACACACACACACACACACATCCCTAGGCCTGCAGCCCTTCGTCTTCTCCCTTTCTCGCTCCTGGTCTTGTCTGGACAACAGCTCACCTGGAAAGAATGGAAAATGTACCAGAACCCCCAGGCGTTAATGACGTTGTAGTACGTAGACACGAAGAAGGCCACCACCATGCTAGCGATGCCTACAAGGAAGCAGAGGGCCGCGCCCAGGACCAGGTATGGGTGGCCCCATCCCACAATACCCCTGTGGAGACTGCCTCCCCCCACCCCCCCACCCCCGTTCTGGGACAGGACAGAACTGATGGCGGTAGTCAATGACCCTGGATCGGGTCCTGAAGGTCAGGGGGAAAGGGCTGCAGGGGCCTGGGTGGATGGGTGGGTTGGTGGAGGGATGGGTGGATGAGTGGGTGGATGAGTGGGTGGATGGATGGATGGATGGATGGGTTCTGCAGCACTCTGGGGACCTGTGTCTGGAAAGGAACTGGAAGGCCCACGTACCAACTCCGCCCAGGTAGGGGCTGATGGTCTTCCACGTCCCCAGGCTGCCCTGCCGCATGCGCTGTCCAACGGCCAGCTCCAGGTACATGAGTGGCATTCCCTCCACGACCAGCATGATGATATAAGGGACCAGGAAACTGCCTGGGGGCATCCGGAGATGACGGCTGGGCTAGCACTGTGGACAGCCTCCCTTTGCCATCCACCTGCCTCTGTGCCTCCACCTCACCTTTGTCACGCCTTCCCACCTCCCTCCATCCGCCATGGAAATTCCTCCACTCCGCTTCCATTGCTCTCCCTGCATGTTCGCCACTCCACACATCTGTCCATCTGTTGTCTCTCTGCCCCATTCACCTACTGATCATCCATTCACCCTTCATCAAACCACCGATCATCCATCTACCCAGCAACCCATCCACCCACCCCATCTATCCATCCATCCACCCACCCACCCACCCATCCAGCCAGCCACCCAGCCACCCATCCATCCATCCATCCATCCACCCACCCATCATCCATCCATCCACGCACCCATCCACCCATCCATCCACCCACCCACCCCATCCATCCATCCATCCACCCACCCACCCACCCACCCACCTACCCACCCATTCATCCATCCAGCCAGCCAGCCACCCAGCCACCCACCCCTTCCATCCATCCATCCACCCATCCACCCATCCACCCATCCATCCATCAATCCACCCATCCATCCATCCATCCATCTATGCACCCATCCACCCATCCCATCCATCCACCCATCCACCTACCCAATCCATCCATCCATCCATCCACCCACCCACCCATCCATCCATCCATCCATTCATCCACCCACCCAATCCATCCATCCATCCATCCATCCATCCATCCACCCACCCACCCATCCACCTACCCATCCATCCATCTATGCACCCATCCATCCATCCATCAACCCACCCACCCACCCATCCATCCATCCATCTATCCACCCACCCACCCACCCATCCATCCATCCATCCATGCACATATTCACCCATCCATCCATCCACCCATCCATCCATCCATCCATCCATCCATCCACGCACCCATCCACCCATCCATCCACCCATCCACTCAAGCACCCATCCATCCATGCACCCACCCACCCACCCAATCCATCCATCCATGCATCCATCCATGCATCCATCCATCCACCCATCCATCCATCCATCCACCCATCCATCCACCCATCCACCCAAGCATCCATCCATCCATGCACCCACCCATCCATGCACCCATCCACCCACCCAATCCATCCATCCATGCATCCATCCATGCATCTATCCACCCACCCATCCACCCATCCATCCACCTATCCACCCACCCAGCCACCCATCCATCCAACCATCCATCCATCCATCCATCCACCCAGTCACCCAGCCACCCACCCCATCCATCCATCCATCCACCCACCCATCCACCCATCCACCCACCCAATCCATCCATCCCTCCATCCATCCATCCACCCATCCCTCTCTATCAATGGCACAGTCACGTCAGCTGTTGAACATCTTTGAATACTTCTAATCCAGAGGCAAATTTCTACTGTTTCCAAAGGTCTCTGCTGGCCTGGCCCTATTGCCTTGTCCCCGGCCAGCTTCCCCTTCATCTGTTTTTTTTTTTTTTTTCAATTGGCTTTTTTTTTTGAGGGGGGAGGTCACTCATGGGGCTTAAACTGAAGGCCTGGGCGCTGTTCCCCCTGAGCTTCTTTTGCTCAAGGCTAGCACTCTACCACTTGAGCCACACTGCCACCCTCTGGTTTTTCAGTGGTTTATTGGAGATAAGAGTCTCATGGACTTTCCTGCCCAGCCTGGCTTCGAACCGTGATCCTCAGATCTCAGCTTCCTGAATAGCTAGGATGACAGGCATGAGCCACTGGTACCTGGCTCTGCTTCAGATCTGGATCAGAGCTAGGACTGCCATGTGCTGTTTGTTCTGAACATCTCCCCTCCCCCCTTCACATGATCACCTGTCCAGCTGCCCCTCCACATGTGACTTTTTCCCAGGGGCCCTGATATCTTCAGAGATCATTCAGGACTTAGGAAGTATGTGTGTAGATGCAGGAGGGTCCCTCAGTACTGGGGTCTCTGGGCCACACCTCCCGATTACAGAGCACCTTCGTGTATATTTATTTTCGGTGGGGAACATTCTAGCTGTTTCATTTCAGTAAAGGATGCTATGAGTCAGATAGAGCTTCAAACTCTGTCATCCTAGCTCCTCAGGAGGCTGAGATCTGAGGATCATGATTCAAAGCCAGCCCAGACAGGAAAGTCCCTGAGACTCTGATCTCCAATGAACCACCTGAAAACCAGAAGTGGTGTTGTGGCTCAAGTGGTAGAGCGCCCGCTTTGAGCTGAAGAGCTGAGGGACAGCGCCCAGGCCCAGAGTTCAAGCCTCAGCATATAGACCCTCACCAGCCAGTGATACCTCACACCTGTTATCCTCAGCTTTTCCTGCTCAAGGCTGGCATGCTACCATTTGAGCCACAGCCTCCCCCTTCCGGCTTTGGGGCAGTTAGAGCTGAAAGTCTCTGGGTTTTGTCTGCCCATGTTGGCTTTGAACAGCGATCCTCAGATCTCAGCCTCCTGAGGAGCTGGGATGTGTGGTGGACAAAGCCCCCAGGGCCTGGCTCTGTCCAGCTTTTGTTCCATGTGAGGGTGGGGCCTGGACAGCCATTGCTCCTCCCCCTCCATTGCTCCTCCCCCTCCATTGCTCCTCCCCCTCCATTGCTCCTCCCCCTCCAGGCTGAGACCCTGGCTCCTCTCAGAGACTCCTTTGGGCCATCTACGGGCTTTCTCTCTACACCAAAGTGTGCAAGCATCCGTAGCTCCCACGAGAGTGGCTATTCCTTACACAGCTGCCCACTGCTGCAAAGTTAGAAAGGAATCTCACTTTCACTCAGTGTGTCAAACAGTAACCACAGCGTGTTTGGCAAGACCTGTGGTCCCTCTGCCGAGAAGCCTGCTGCCTTTGGTCAGGTGGAAATCCAAGGCTGCATGCCAAGGTAGGATCAGGGAAGCTGCAGGCCTCCCCCCCCAGATGCCACTAAACCCCCACAGCTGAGGAAGATGTACCCTGCAATTCTTTTCCGTTTCGTGCATCAACACGGGGATTCGAACTCAGGACCTCACGCTCGCATTTGGCTTTTTCATTCCAGGCTGGTGCTCTACCCTTTGAGCCACATCTCCCACTTCCTGGCTTTTTGCTTGGGAAGTATTTGGAGAGAAAATTCTCAGGGTGTTTTTCCTGCCCAGGTTGGTGTGGAACTTTAAACCCTCAGACCTTAGCCTCTCGGGGTAGCTAGGATTACGAACGAACATAGCTGGCAAATGAACCCATTTAGTTACTCCTGGGGACCTGTTTGAATCGTCATGTTTATGGGTGTCAGGATAAACACACCAAAGGGGTGTCTGACACTAAAGCTATTAGGAATATGCTCAGTTGGGGACCTGTGGCTCATACCTGTCATTCTAGCTACTCAGGAGGCTGAGATCTGGAGGATCAAGGTTGGAGGCCAGCCCTGGGCAGAAAAGTCTGAGAGACTCTTACCTCAATTTCAACAGAGAAAAGTAGGTAGCCTGACAGAATGTACTAGGGAGATTCAATATGGCCACCTGGTCTTCAGGTCTCCTCTCACAAAGAGGCAGGATTTATCTCCGGCCTGTGACTCTGGGCAGGCCTTGGAGGCTTGCTTCTAGTAGACAGTGGTGAAAGGGTACACATTTTGTTTTGTTCAATTTTACTTTTGACCTTTTAACCTTTGGTTTATATTAGTGTAGGTAACTGGATGTATATCGGACATGATTATAAATCCTGTATATCGGTGGAGATTAGATTAGATGTGTGTCCGCTGATATTATAATGAATTGGTTTATGTCTCTGTCAGGTCAAAGTCAGAAGGCAACCTTTGTATCTGTCATAAACTCCTGTCAATCCAATTTCAACTTTTAACTGGAATCAGATTTCAAATTTCAAGATTTTTCTTTCTGAAACAGATTTGCTGTCAGAAGCAAGGCTGTAGAGAGGTCTGGAAACTGAAAACAATGTTTTCTTTGTTCTTTGTTGCTGTTTTGTGTTTCTTTTCTTATTTGTTTGTTTATCGATCTTTGGGAGGAAAAGGAGAGGGCACAGAAATAGAGGGACAGAGGGTGAACAAATGCAGCAGTGAGACTCACGAGCCACCACGTGGAAAATGAACTATCCAATTTGTGGGTGGTGGACAGGAGGGAAAAACTGGGAGAGAGCACGGGAAGGGGTGATGTTATTCAAAAAGAAATGTCCTCTTGATCTGACTTATGTAAATTAGGTGCTCTGTACATCACCTTTTAAATAACAATAAGGAAGAAAGAAAGGAAGAAAGAAAGAAGGAAGGAAGGAAGGAAGGAAGGAAGGAAGGAAGAAGGAAGCAAGGAAGGAAGGAAGGAAGGAAGGAAGGAAGGAAAACCAAAGAAACTTGGCACCCATGGCTCACACCTGCAATCCTAGCTCCACAGAAGGCAAATTGAGGCTTGGAGGGGAGCAGAGTTTGTGCCAGCATCCAGCACCTCCGCATCCCTGGTTTCTTCCTGAATGTTCACTGCCTTAGACTTTGGCCTACTGCTGACTTAAAAAAAAAAAAAAAAAGGAATTTTTTTGTGAAGTTCCTTCAGCTACTCTCTGGCCCAATACCCCCACCCCTCCTTTTTTTTCTTCTTTTTCCGTTGAGCAGAATGTAATCTTAGAATTAACATTCCTTGGGCAGCCTCCACCACTCCAGCCTTCTGGGTTGGACCTTAATCGGCTTGATTCTCAGAGGTGTTTGGGCCCAGTCAGCTCTCTCATTATACTCATTATAAACAAGCTCTTTGTTTTTTTTGGGGGGGGGTTGGGGGTGGGGAGGGTGGAGGATGGCTGCTAGAAGGAGGTCACCCACGCTCCAGTGGCTGTTCTGATGTGACCCTCAGGTGGGCGTAAACAGTGGTAGGGGTGACACTGTCAGGAGGTGACATTTTTTTTTTTGTGTGTAGGTTGTGGGGCTTGAACTCAGGGCCTGGGCGCTGTCCTTGCACTCTTCAGCTCAAGGCGAGCGCTCTACCGCTTGAGCCACAGCACCACTTCCGGTTTTCTAGTGGTTTTATTGGAGATAAGAGTCTCATGGACTTTCCTGCTTGGGCTGGCTTTGAACCTTGATCCTCAGATCTCAGCCTCCTGAGTAGCTAGGATTATAGGCATGAGCCTATCATAATAATATATATAATATAATAATATAATAATCCTAGTGAGGTGACATGTTTTTATGTGTGTACCCCATACTGGAGCTTGAACTCAGGGCCTTACATTCTCATTTGGCTCTTTTTTTTTTTTTTTTGTCAGTCATGGGGCTTGAACTCAGGGCCTGGGTGCTGTCCCAAGCTTTTGTGCTTAAGGATAGAGCTCTACTACTCTGAGCCCTGGATCCACATCTGGTTTTTCTGGTGGTTCATCAGAGATAAGAGTCTCACAGACTATTCATGCTTGGGCTGGCTCTGAACCACGATCCTCAGATCTCAGCCTCCTGAGAAGTGAAAATGACAGGCCTGAGCCACGGGCACTTGGCATCGATTGGCTTTTTTGTTGTTGTTGTTGTTTGATGCTGGTGCTCTACCACTTGAGCCACGCTTCTACTTCCAACTTTTTGCTAGTTCATGGGGGAAATAAGCCCAGGCTGGCCTTGAACTGGGATCCTCAGATCTCAGTCTCCTGAGTGGCTAGGGTGACAGTCCCGAGCCACCTGCCCCTGGCTAGGAGGTGATTTCTTTGGTGACGAGACAGCCTTTTCCTTGCTTTCCTGCTTTCAGACCAGGTGTTTCTCTGCTTCCATTCCCCTGCTATGAGGATTGGACCAGTGGAAGGCAGAGAAACTCCAGTGTCTCTGACTGAGGGCTTATTAGGCTTGGTGGAGGAAGTCTGTATTAGGAGCTGAAGCCAAGATGCAGGCCATCCATCAAAGACTGAGGTTGGGGCAGAAAATGAACAGTGGGCAATGAGGGGTTCTATATTTATTTGGTGTCCAGGGTCCACTGAGCTGGGACAAGGTGTTTGGTCTTTATTCTCATCCTTCTCCTCGCACACAGCCATCTCCACCTTTCTACCCACCCTCCACACCCACCTTGCCACCTGTAGCCTGTCACCTGTCTGTCCACACATCTGTAGCTCAAGAGTCTCGTGTGAGCTGGAGGCCGGTGGCTCCTGCCTGTCATCCTAGCTACTCAGGAGGCTGAGATCCGAGGATGGAGATTCAAAGCCAGCCCAGGCAGGAAAGTCCGTGAGACTCTTACCTCCAATAAACCACTCAGAAAACCCGGGGTGGTGCTGTGGCTCAAGTGGTAGAGCGCTCTCCTTGAGATGAAGAGCTGAAGGACCGAGCCCACGCCCAGAGTTCAAGCCCCACGACTGACCAAAAAAAAAGAGTCCTCTGTGACAGGCCTGACGTTTCTCCTGTTTCTCCCTGATTGTTGAACTCAGACGTAGGTGCTTTCCCCTTAGCATTGTTGCTCACAGTTGGCACTTTACCACTTGAGCCACACCCCCATTTCTGACTTTTTGTTTGGGCTAGTGGATTGAAGAGTCTCTCTCAGATTACTCTGCCTAGGCTGGCTTTGAACTGTGATCCTTAGATCTCAGCTTGCTAAGCAGCTAGGATTCCACGCCTGAGCCAGTGGTTTTTTTTTAATGGGTTCAGTCTGGCCAATACTTGGATCTAACATTATTCATTGTGCCGAGGGGTGAAAAACCCTTGCTGATTAGAACATACCACACACACACAACACAAATACACAGACACACACACACACAGACACACACACACACAATACAAAGTAGAGGAAAATCACCCAGGGGTAAGTACTGTTAGCACTTTAGTATTTTCCTCCCATTTACTGTTCAGTGCATATTATCCAACATAATGGCATCAAATTTTGTATATCTGAAACTGCTTTGAGCCTCACATCCTCTTCTTTCCACTTAAGACATGACAGAAGAAAATACTCAGAGCCCCAGCCCTGGTGGCTCACGCCTGTAATTCTAGCTCTTCAGGAGGCTGAGATCTGAGGATCGTAGTCCAAAGCCAGCCCCAGCAAGAAAGGCCATGAGACTCTGATCTCCAACGAACCACCAGAAAACTGGAAGTGGCGCTGTGGCTCAAGTGGTAGAGCACCAGCACTGTCCTGAGGGACAGCGCCCAGGCCCAGAGTTCGAGCCCCAGAACTGGCCAAAGAAAGAAAGAAAGTGACCACATTTGTATTTTCTACCTTCCACCAAAATTCTTTCTATTTGAGAAAAATGGAACATTTGAGCAAAAAAAGAAAAGAAAGTTGCTACTCCATGGTCTCTTTTGCCATGTTGTCTTCCTTATGCTCCCTCCCCTGCCCCTTGGGCTGCTGCTGAGGAGTCTTTCCCAGCTGGGCACCCCCTCCCTGCCCCCCAAAAGGCACTGGAGGAAGCATGCACAAAGAAAACAAAACCCAAGCCATCAGCAAATAGCAACATCCACCCAAAACAAACCCAACCAACTTCCAGATTTAGGGTTGTTGGTTGCCTGGTTGGTTTCTGTTTTTTTTTTTTTTTATTCTTGTCTGAGCTTCTGAACTCCAACTCTTCTCCCTCCTTCTCCCCTTTCCCCAGCTAGATCTTTTTCCCTCACCCAATCCCTCAAGATCCCTAGATACCCCAAATGGCAAGCTCCCCAGGGGACCCGACTGCTGGACGGATGACAGCTTCCCTGTTGGCTTGTGAACACTTCCCAGCCTACACGTCTCTGAGCTGTAAGTCAAACCCTGTGGCCACCCTGTGGTGACAGGGGTGGGAAATGAGGGGGGGTGAGGATGGGGTAGGGGGGGGATTTGGCAATTTGAGGGCCAATCGCTGATACCCAGAGACTCAGCATCCAGATCGGTAAACTTGGGGTTCCCCCCCCTCAGTGTACCTCCAGGCTTGAGCAAGGTGTGTAGGGGTGGGGGGATGCTTGTCCCCATCCCTCCCCACGGGGGTGGGGGAGGTGTGAGGGGGCGGGCACTCACCTCCACCGTACATCTGGCACAGGTAAGGGAAGCGCCACACATTCCCCAGGCCCACAGCGAAGGAGATGCAGGCGAACACAAACTGCAGGGGGTTGCTCCACTGGGGCCGGGCTTTCTCCATGGCCAGCCAGCACCCAGAGTCTGTGCTGGGGCTCAGCCTGAGGATGGCCAGAGAGCCTCAGCAGCCGCCACCACCACACCACCGCAACTGCCACCACCACCTCTGGCCGGCCTTTTAATTGCTAATCTCATTAATGGCGGGGGAGGCGTGGCTGGTAAATGGATAATGGGGTGGTGACCCAGCCCCACCCCTCCGGGAGGAAGGCCCTGTTCCCACCCCTTCCCTCCCCCCCCAGTGGAGATCGGAGATCCTGGGGTGCTCCTCCTTCACCTCTTCCCTCCACCCCGGCTTTGCTTTGGCTGCAGAGCATGTGCAAAGGGACACACACACACACACACACACACAGAGTGTTCACTGGGTGTCAGGGATAGGGTCTGACAAGGCCCTGACAAGGGTATGTGTGCACACACATGCGCGTGCAAGCCAGTCCTGGGGCTTGAACTCGGGGCTGGGGTGCTAGTCCTTAGTGTTTTTTTCTTTTTTTAACTTAAGGCTGGTGCTCTACCAATTGCACCACGGCTCTCTTCCAGCTTTTTGGTGGGAGATCAAGGGTTTCACAGACTGAGGAGCTAGGATGTATGGGTGTGAGCCACCCCAATTTCCTGGCATGTTAATTTTTCGTGGGGCTTGAACTCTGGGCCTGGGCACTGTCCCTCAGCTCTTCAGCTCAAGGCGAACGCTCTACCACTTGAGCCACAGCGCCACTTCCGATTTTCTGGTGGTTCATGGGAGATAGAAGTCTCACGGACTTTCCTGCCCGGGCTGGCTTTGAACCGTGATCCTCAGATCTCAGCCTCCAGAGTGGCTAGGACCACAAGGCATGACCAAGGAGGTCTAGCCCGTCACCCGAATTTCCTCAGGAGGCTCAGATCTAAAGGATCACGGCTTGAGGCCAGAAAAAAAATAGTCTATGAGACTCCAACTCCGATGAACCAACTTAGCATGGTCCACCTTGGCTTTGATCTTGCTGGAGATGGACCTGTGGTAGTGTGTATGCTTTCATTCCCGTTAGACTGTGATAGACAACTGGCAGACGTTTGTGTTGTCTCTACTCGGGAGGCGGGGAGGGTAATCAGGAGCTTTGAACCAAACATTGATGGAAACCCCTGGGCCAGAGGCAGACAAGTAGGTTCAGCTTTGGGAAGCTAGTACAGCATCGTCTTCCATAGCAGAAATACCAGCCCATGTTCCCAGTACGTTGCACTGTTGCACACCCTCACCCGGCTCTGGTCCTGTGAGTGTCTGCCTGATGGTTGAATTGCACCTGTTCACTTCCTGGACAACTTGTTAAGGCTGCATACTATTCCACAGGCTCACCGTGCCGTCTAAAGGGACACTTGGGTGGAAAGCCTTTGCCAGTGTCTATCTGTTCTCACCAGACTCTTGCTTTGACTAATGGGCACTTTTTGATCTTGGGTATGGGCCCCTTTGCCCCATGTTCTGTTATCTATGTTCTGTCTCCATTTGGGAGTTGTTCTTTCTGGTCTGTCTCCTATCGAAGATACATTCTTGGGCTGGGAAGGTGGCTCAGTGGTAGAGCGCTTGCCTTGCATGCCTGAGGCCCTGGGTTCGATTCCTCAGCACCACATAAGAAAAAAAAAAGCCAGAAATGGCGCTGTGGCTCAACTGGTAGAGTGCTAGCCTTGAGCTGAAGAGCTGAGGGACAGCACCCAGGCCCAGAGTTCAAGCCCCATGACTGGACCCAAAAAAAAGAAGATACAGTCTTCAGTTCAAACCAGGTTCATCTGAGCGTCTTCTTCAGTGTTCTCATCTCCGTGTGTCCTTCTTTTGTCCTGCCTTAGAAATCTCTCAGGCTGGGAAGGTGGCTTAGTGGTAGAGTGCTTGCCTAGCATACAGGAAGCCCTGGGTTCGATTCCTCAGTACCACGTACACAGAAAAAAGCCGGAAGTGGCCCCGTGGCTCACATGGTAGAGCGCTAGCTTTGAGCAAAAGAAGCTCAGGGACAGCGCCCAGGCTCTGAGTTCAAGCCCCAGGACAGGCTAAATAAATAAATAAATAAAATAAATATCTCAGTCTCGTGCTGGTGGCTCCCCGTCATCCTGGCTACTCAGGAGGCTGAGATCTAGGGATCACGGGTTAAAACCAGCCCGGGTGGAAAAGTACCAAACTCTCATTTCTAATTAACTGTCAAAAAAAAAAGCTGGAAGTGGAGCTGTGGCTCAAGTGGTAGAATGCTTTCTGTAATTATAGTTTAACAAAAACCTTAGACTGTGAATCTAAAAACAAAGAGTTACATCTTTTAATTACCAAAAAAGAACAAACAGAGAACTGCTAATTCTTCTGACCCATATATAAAAATATGGCTTTTTAAAAACACTTTATTAGGATAATAGTAATCCATTGGTCTTAGGAACCAAAAATTTGGTGCAACTCCAAACTAAAGTAATAAACTTATGCTCACTTTCCATTCTAACTATATTTATAATTTTACTTTACCCCCTTCTTTTCTCCACTTTATCATCACCGAAACCTAACTTTCCAACAAAAGTCACATCATCAATTAAATACGCATTTTTGGTTAGCATAATTCCTCTAATAATCTACATCAACTCCAACAAAGAAATATACATTTCAAATTGACACGCTAACCTTGAACAAGAAAGCTCAAGGACAGACAGCACTCAGGTCCTGAGTTCAAACCCCAGGACCAGAACCACAAACTCCCTCCCTTTTCAGCTGCAAGGTTCTGAAGATAGGAGTGAGTGAAATCTGTAACAGAGAAAAATCTCAGCAACCCCCCCTCTCCCCAAAACAAAGTGTCTGATTCCTCACCAAACAACAGTACCCAGGGCACAGCTCCACCTCGTGTGTGTGTGTGTGTGTGTGTGTGTGTGTGTGTGTGTGTGTGTGTGTGTGTGACTTTGGGGATGGTGGAAACAGGGACTTGGGGAGCAAGTTCAGCTCTTGGAGAGGAGGGGTAGGGGGAGGGTTGTCTGAAGCTTCCCAACACAGCTTTGAGCTTAGCTGAACTCCAACTGAAGTGCTCCGAGGGACCTGGGATGCCCTGGCCTGCCCTGGGAGTGGGCCTTCGCTTCCTCATACCGATTGGGACATCATAGTCCCTGGGCGGGACAGAGGCTGGCCAGCCAGGCCGGTGTGGTGTTATCTCTGCTGCTTTCTGGAAGAAATGGGGAAAGGAAGCCCGGGTCAGGTTCTTCCCCTCCCAAGCTTAGGAAGATTCCCCCCATCCGCCTAGCTTTCCATCATCAGCTCATCCCCAGTGGGTGATCCCAATCTACAATCTCCCTATGGGGATGGGGGTCCCCAAAATTGATAAAAGTGCAAACTCCTTAGCTCTGTCTGTAAAGGCCCTGATGAATTAATACATATATTAATTATACATTATAAATAATATTATAATATATAATATAATATATTAATTATATTAACATATTAATATATAATAATATATTAATGTAATATATTATTAATATAATATATTATAACATATAATATATAAATATTAATATAATATATAGACAATTATATATTATATGTTATATATAATATATTAAGTATTATTTATAATATATTACATAATATATATATATCATATATAATATATTATAATACATAATATAGACATAATATATAATATAATATAAATTATTATATTATGTATATATTAATTAAGTGTGGAGAAATAACCCTTGCACACCTGGGCTCCAGAAGGCAGACTTTTCACTTTCAGGAACATGGTTAGGTTTTGGTTGGTCGTGGGATTTGAACTCAGGGCCTGGGCGCGGTCCCTGAGCCTTTCTGTGCTCATGGCAGGCGCTCTACCCCTTGAGCCAAGCGTCACTTCCGGCTTCCCGGTGGTTCATTGGAGAGAAGAGTAGCACGTGCTTTCCTGCCTTGGACGGGCTGTGAAGTCCCGCCCCACGCTCACGCTGACGTCACTGACAGGCAGACACGCACACGCATGCACTCCAGGCCACTGAGGGGGGGGCGGAGGGCGGGCCACCGGATACAGAAAGGAAGGAGTTCCGGGGAGGGGAGAAAGAGACACGCGCCCGGCCTCGCCTCAGGCCTGAGGAGACGCGGGCCGGCGGAGAGGCCCGCACAGAGCAGCGGAGAGGCCGAGAGGGCTGTGCAGAGCTGCAGAGAAGCGGCGAGGCCTGCGCAGAGTGTGGAGAGGCCGAGGGGCCTGCCTAGAATGTGGAGAGGCCTACCCAGAGCACCGAGAGGCCGAGAGACCTGCGCAGAGCACAGAGAGGCCTACGCAGAGTTCGGCGAGGCCTGCGCAGAGCGCGGCGAGGCCTGCGCAGAGTACGGAGAGATTTACGCAGAGCACGGAGAGGCCTACGCAGAGCGCGGAGAGGCCTGCGCAGAGCGCGGAGAGACCTACGCAGAGCGCGGCGAGGTCTGTGCAGAGCACGGAGAGGCCTGCGCAGAGTACGGAGAGGCCTACGCAGAGCACGGAGAGGCCTACGCAGAGCGCGGAGAGGCCTACGCAGAGCGCGGCGAGGTCTGTGCAGAGCACGGAGAGGCCTGCGGAGAAGCGTCAAGGCCTACGCAGAACGCAGAGAAGCCTGTGCAAAGTGCAGAAAGGCCTGCGGTGAGCACAGAGACCCATGGAGAGCAGAGAGGCCCGCAGAGAGTGGGGAGCCCTGGGCGAAGGAGGGAAAAGGAACCCCTCCTCCCCCTTGGAGGTTGCAGCTGCTCCCAGTTCTCAGGTAACCCCAGGACAGGGTTGCGCACCCACTGATAAGACTCCTTTGTCACTTTTATTTGGGGGGAGGGGAGTCTGGTGCTCCACCACTTGAGCCACAGCGCCAGTTGTGTGGTTTTCTGGTGGTTCCTTGGAGAAGAGTCTCAGGGAGTTTCCTGCCCAGGCTGGCTTTGGGGGTCCGGTCGTGGGGCCTGAACTGTGGGCCTGGGCGCTGTCCCTCAGCTCTTCAGCTCAAGGCTAGCACTCTACCACTTGAGCCACAGCGCCACTTCTGGCTTTTTCTGATTATGTGGTGCTGAGGAATCGAACCCAGGGCCTCATGTATGCAAGGCAAGTGCTCTACCACTGAGCCACCTTCCCAGCCCCCCAGGCTGGCTTAAGTAGCTGGGATGACAGGCAGGAGCCCCCAACTCCGCTGTGAGGTTTTGATAACTTCTGGACTGTCACCCAGCCTAGGAAGATCCTTCCCATTCTTCCTCATCCAGATGAGACATGACCCTCTATTTTGGGACGTCTGGGTGCTCCATCCCCAGCTAGAATAAACTTCTCCCTCACCTTTGAGGTGCCATGTTGTTTTGGGGGGAGAGCCGTGTGTGTGTGTGTGTGTGTGTGTCTCCCTCCTTGATGGCAGGGGTGGGAAATCCTGCTGCAGACTCGAGTTCCCAGTGTGGGTCTGCTCTTTCCAGCTGCGACCACAGTGGGATGTGTGTGTGTGTGTGTGTGTGTGTGTGTGTGTGTGTGTGTGTGTGTGTGTGTGTGTGTGTGAGACAGAGGCATGGAATGGCTTTTTCTCTGACACCTACAACTGTTCTGGCTGGACTTAGGGCCCCAGAAAGTCAGCATTGCAGCTCGTCAAAATGCAGGTTCTGACTCTGGAGATTCTATGGTTCCCACAAGTGCCAGCCCTCCCCCCTGCCCCCCGCCCCACCTCCTGAGGCTGGTGTGGGAAGTCACAGGTTCTAATTCCCCATCCAAGTCAGACCTGTGAGTCATTCCCACACCCCTGCCACCCACATGCACTGTTTCTGTGACCCAGTATTTCTGATGTTGGATGAACCAGACGTACGGGTTCTTTTGGTCCTTTCCTTTTCCCTTCCCTACCCCTTCCTCCTTCCCTCCCTCTTTTTCCTTTTGTGCCCAAGAAACCCCACGAGGTGTCTGTGGACTTGTGCCCAGGGCTGGCACAGAGTTTCTGTGTGGAACTTCATTTGCACACAGCCCGTGTCCCCAAGGTGCCAAGAAGACCCACAGTGGGGGGCTTTGCCTCTCTTTGCAGAGGTCCCGGAATCCACATGTCCTTGCCGAACTTTGCCATGAGATAAAATCTAAAGTTTGGACCCTCAAACCAGCCACATTTCAAGACTATGAGAACCACATCAGCCAAGTGCCTAGTGTCTACCGTGTGGGCACAGAACCCTAGAGGCCCTGTTCCACGATGGCTCTGTCCAGGAGCATCTTTCTCTGGGTCTTCATGTTTTTTCTTCTGACCCTCCCTTCCCCCCAGGAGAGGTCCCCCCTTCTCTCTCATCAGCCGCTGGGATTGGTGATCAGAGTGCTGGCTCAAACTCTAGGAGAGCCACAAGAGCTGACGGCGACTCCACCTGCTGTAGGCTAGAACCCGTATTCTCTCCTGTGAACCCCAGTGCCTGCTCTCTCTGTCCTCTGACGCCCCCGACTCTGGCCCTCCCATTTTCCCAGTGCCTCCCTCTTCTTGCCCTGGACCTCACGGATGGTCAGTTCCCAACCTCTCCCTCCCTCCCTTCCCACCTTTGCCCTCTTCTCCTTTTGCTCTCTTTCTCAGCCCTGGGCTGCCCCTAACTCTCGGATTTCTGAGCTACTTTAGAAGACTGTCATGGGGGAGGCTTCTGGAAAAGTCTCCCGGAGAGGTGACTGTGTCTGCAGCAGCACAGGTGTGAGTCTGAGCAGGTGGCTGGTGCTCAGGTCCTTGGTGAGCTGTCTGTGGATGGCCCTGGGCTGGAGTTCCAGATCTCCTCTTGTGCCTTGAAACCTCACTGCCCTGGTGAACCCCAAGGATAGCTGACAAACAGCACACTCCCTGACATGGATCTTTACATATCATTAGGTCTCCTAATACTGAGCGTGGCTTCTCACCACTGTCTATGGCTTCTGCATCCCGCCCCCTCCCCTGCGATTATCTCCCCTCACCCCAATAGGGCTAATGCCTTTTCTTCTTCCCCTCTTTCCCTCCATTTTCTCTCTCTCTTTTACTCCCCCTCCCCTTCCTTTCTCTCCTGTCCTTCCCCTTCATTTTCCCCTCCCCCCTCACTTTCCTCCTCTTCTTTTCCCTTTCCTCCCGCTGCTTCAAAGTATTTCTCAGGTTCCATTAACAGCACATTTTAAAACACTCTAGGCTTATAATCTGTCATCCTCGCTACTCAGGAGGCCGAGATCTGAGGATGGAGGTTCAAAGCCAGCCAGCCCAGGCAAACAAATCCCAGAGACTCTTTATCTCCAGCTAAAAAGCAAAAAGTCAGAGTGAAGGTGTGGCTCAACTGGCAGAGTACCAGCCCCAGCCTCCCGCCCCCATGGTACTGTAGCTTGAATTCAAAGTCCTGCGCTCTTGTGTTTTTTTCCATTCTTGAGCCACAACTCCACTTTCAGCTTTGTGCTGGTTAACTGGAAATAAGTTTCATGGACTTTCCTGCTTGGGGCTGGCATTGGATTGGATCCTCAGCTCTCAGCCTTCTGAGAACTGCAGGATTATGTGCCCAGCATAGAAATGTGTCCTCTTGGGCTGGGAAGGTGGCTCAGTGGTAGAGTGCTTGCTTCACATGCATGAGGCCCTAGGTTCGATTCCTCAGTATCACATGAGCAGAAAAAGCTGGAAGTGGTGCTGTGGCTCAAGTGGTAGAGCGCTAGCCTTGAGCTGAAGAGCTGAGGGACAGCGCCCAGGCCCGGAGTTCAAACCCCATGACTGACAAAAAGAAAAAAAAAAGTGTTCTCTTTTGAGTTCTAAACTGTCCAAGCATTCACAAGTTAGGCACCGAGCCTGCATGAAACACTTCCAAGAAGTAAGACTATCTGGCACAGCTAACAAGGGGTTCCCTTGTGTCCCTGGGCAGTGAGGGATGGCTGGCTGGAACTGAAGATGGCTGCTACGCAAACCCAATATTGGGTCAACAAGTGAATCTTCTGGCTCTTTCTGGCTCTGTGGCTCATGG
Source organism: Dipodomys merriami (assembly GCF_024711535.1). Lineage (NCBI taxonomy): Eukaryota > Metazoa > Chordata > Mammalia > Rodentia > Heteromyidae > Dipodomys > Dipodomys merriami. Next base: position 647,548 of record NW_027202549.1, read on the forward strand.
GACCCAGACACCATTGAGAAAAAGAGCAAAATCTACAGCTGGCAAGCAAAGCAGCCTTGTGCTAAAATCAGGTAAGGAGATATGAAAATAAGTGTCTCCAACTGTATATCACCATCACATACTGTTTAAAAAAACAAAAACGGGGGCTGGGAAGGTGGCTCAGTGATAGAGCACTTGCCTTGCATGCCTGAGGCCCTGGGTTCGATTCCTCAGCACCACGTAAGCAAAAAGAGAAAAGCCAGAAGTGGTGCTGTGGCTCAAGTGGTAGAGCGCTAGCCTTGAGCTGAAGAGCTGAGGGACAGCGCCCAGGCCCAGAGTTCAGGCCCCCACAAAAAAATAAATAAAAACAAAAGACCTCAGCGCTCCCAGAGACTCAGCTATAAATGTAGCATGCTCTCCTGTCAAACATGGCCACCTTGGAAAGGCAGAGGTGTCCAGAAAGTAGCCTATATCCTTTTTTTCGCCCCAGTGAGTTAACACAACTAAAAAGAAGATTGCAGGCTGGGCATTGTTCAGTGAGGTGGGAGCAGAACAAACTCATTTTTCCCCCCAGGTCAGGGAGAACAGATGCAGAAATGAGCTGATTTAGAAAGCACTGTAGCATCTCCCCAGGACCGCTGAGTCTAATCACTGGGTCCAAGCAGGCCTCGGCCTGAAGCATGCTAGGGAACCACAGGCCCGGAGGGCATTGATGAGGCCTTTGGGCCTTTTTGTTGGTCTTGGCTGCATTCCTTCCTTCCCTGCAAATAGTTCTGCTGGGAACATGAGACCAAGAGCAACAGAGGCAATAATGGAGTTGGGTTGGGGTGGGGGGAGGAAGGAAAGCAGGAAGAAACACTGGGTAAATATTTTCAAGGGTCGCGGTGCACCTGGGACGGAGCTGTCTCTATCAGCGGGGCCCTCTGAAGAGTTACACTGAGGTCCTGCCAGGTTTTGTGCACATTCTTCCTTCCCAACAGGAGAAGCCCTAGGTGTCCCAGACTTGGTCAGAAAACACACAGGCTTTTGTTTTTACCAACTCAGGGTTCAGAGGATGTTTGATGTCTTTTCACGTCTCAACCCTCAGAAAAAATGTGGTGTGTGCTGAGTAGTAACTAACCAGCCTCACAGGGGAGCGGTGAGAAATGCACACTGGATTAAAAAAAAAAAAAAAAAAGACATTCCCATTCCCCCATCCCTCCCCCACCCCACCCCCTGCCCCAGCAAGGTCTTTGTAGGCCTGTTAAGCTCTGAGAAAAACAAAAACAAAAACAGAAACAAAAACACTAGGCTTTAAATCTGGCTGTACATCAGGTTCATCTCTATAAAGTTTTGAAAAAACAGCACTGAGCTGGACTGTGGTGAGTGCAGGCTGGGTGTGGTAGGGCATGCCTACAATCCCAGCCCTTGGGAGGCTGAGGCTGGAGGATTGAAAGTTCAAGGCCAGTCTGGGATACATCTAAACCAACCCCCCTCCCCCCCCCCCCACCACTACCACCACCACCACCACAAAAAACCCCAAAGCCTCAAGTCCTAAGCGGGGGGGGGGGGGGGGGGGGGGGGGCGGGGAATGTACCTGGCAGAGCTCTCCCTTTGTGTCTGGCATCAGGGAGAGGCTGCCTTTCCCCAGGAGAGCCGTACCTCTCACCACCGCCCTGCCAACTCATGTTGCTGACCTTGATGGGTCTTTGATCTTTTCCTCTGCTGAATCCTTCCTCTACCTGCTTCTCAAGTGTTCCTTCTTCCCTAACCATGCTTCTCTATGATCCACTCCCATCTGCCCTTTCTCCATCTGGAGAAATTTCTTCTCTAAAGCTGGGCTCCAGTGGCTCACACCTGTCATCCTAGCTATTCAAGACTCTGAGATCTGAGGATGATGGTTCAAAGCCAGCCCCGGGCAGCAAAGTCCATGAGACTCTTACCTCCAATGAACCACCAGAAAACCAGAAGTGGCACTGTGGCTCAAGTGGTAAAGCACTCGCCTTGAGCTGAAGAGCTGAGGGACAGCGCCTAGGCCCAAGGTTCAAGCCCCACAACTGGCCTCCCCCCCCCCCAAAAAAAGAAATTTCTTCTCTAAAATATCAACAGGAAAAGGCCTTCGAGCCACAAATTTCTTCTCATGAAATCAAAACTGTCCCTGTGCCACATTGCCTCGGACTAGTGCAAGAGCTGTGTGTGTGTATGTATGTCATACCAGTACTGGGGCTTGAACTCAGGACTTTACACTCTTGCTCTATGGCTAGTGCTCTTCCATTTAAGCCGCATCTCCTCCGCTTCAGGGTTTTTGCTAGTTAATTGAGATAAAAGTCCCTCTGATTTATCTGCCTGGGCTGGCTTTGAACCTTGTTCCTTATATCTCAGCCTCCTGTGTAACTAGGATTATAGGTGTGGTACACATTTATAGAGTACTCCTTGTACTGGAGCGAAGAGCAGCTGGAACCTCCCTACCCAGTGTCTACAACAGCATCATGGATAAATACAACATCAGAGTATTCCAGCGGGGGAATACTATGCAGCCATGAACATGAGCAAACAGGTACTTACAAGCACAGTGTTGGATGGACCCTAACGGCCTCTCCACACAGCATGGGCACCTCAAAGGGCCTTTGCCATGCTCACTTGGTTCGAGGTACTTTTACCTCCTGGCTGAATCCTTCCTTTGTTCAATGTCTGTTAGGAGAGGCTTGTCCCAGGGCCCTGCAGCAAAATCCATTCTCCTCCTCCTACGTCACTGTTCCTATCACCATGGCATTCTCTGCCCCCTGCCCTGCTGTGGGAGTCCGGTGGTAAACTCCCCATCCATAGCTCCATCCACAGCTCACACCCATGCGTGGGACCTCAGTTGTGTAAAGGGATTTTGCACATGTACTAAGCGTCTTGACATGATTCTGCAGTAGGGTGGGCACTTTGTCCTTAGCGGCAAAAAAGACACACAGATGAGAAGCAGATGTGAACACAGGCAGAGACTGGACGGATGTGTTTATCGGCCGAGGACTGGAAGGCTGGCGGGCGGCGACCAGAAGCTACAAGAAAGGACTGGTGCAGCAATCTCCCCAGCCTGCAGAAGAACCAAGTCCACCGACACCTCGATTTCACGCTTCTGATCTTGTGAGTGGGTACATTTCCGTCTTAAAGCCACCAAATAAAACAGGGAATGCACAGCTGGGAAATGAATGCCTACACTGCAGGACTTCATGCTGTCGAAGACACTGGTGATGGTTTTGCTCATGATCTCCATCACATACTTGATAAGGTAGCAGGCTTGTTCCCCCCCCCAAAAGTTAATGTAGGAAGTCAGATCAATGAAGACTGGCGAAAGTCTCCTACTACTGGATGGTTAGATGTAATAGATGCAGACACCGGAGTACTCCTCAGGGACAGAAGGAGTGAACTGCTGGGGTGGAGCTGGGTATAGCTCAGGGCTACGCGGCCTGCCCAGCACGCAGGAAGCCATGGCTTCCAGCCTTTGCCCCGAAAAAATAAGCTACTGACATATGCTCCAATAGGGATGAATGTGAACTACATTTTGTGGAGTGAAAGGCAGATTTAGAGATTACTGTGTGATTCCAGGCAAGACCAGTCTATCCAGAGCAGATCAGCGATTGCTGAGCCATGAAGTGGCTTCTTCAGATGATGTGTTCTGGCCGTGGTCACATGGGCCAAACCCATCAAACTGGATACTCTCTTTTTATTTATTTATTTATTTGTGTGTGTGTGTGTGTGTGTGTGTGTGCCATCCCTGAGCTTTTTATGCTCAAGATTCCTATTGGTTTCCAACCACAGTCCTTAGGTCTCAGCCTCCTGAGTAGCTGGGATTACAGGTGTGAGCCACCAGCGCCCGGCTCAGTCTGTACTCTCAACGTGAGTGCATTGCTCTTTTATCACCTCACAGAGTTGACAGTATAATAACGCAATGTTTTCCTAAAGCCAATAGAGATGCAGCCTCAGGCCCCCGTGATAAGAAGCCATAATTGATGTAGCAAGAATGTCTAGTACCAGGGGATAGAAGATGATAGTAAAACCAGACTCAGAAAACAAGTCGTTGGCAGTTACAGGGAAACAGAGATATAATCAGGCCACGTGTAGGCTGCGCAGTGTCAGCAGCTTGCAGCCTTAGCAGTGCAAGGCTTCCTGGCTTCACAGGACAGCCGGCCTGGGAAGGGGTCATCTTCTCCATCACCTCTCTCCTGCTCCTCCATGTCTACCTGCCTTGCCCGCCCTCCCTCCCTCCCTTCCTTCCTTGGTTCTGGGGTTTGAACCCAGGTTCTCTACCACCAAACCATGACTCCAGCCTCCCTTCTGCAGACAGATCGCTGCTTTCAGTGATTTACAAAGAGGAGTAAACACTCGTTGAACTATTCAAAGGTTACAGTTGAAGATGATTGGGGATCACACTTTTTTTTTTTTAAGTTAATCATTTCTGGATGGCTTTCAAATAACAGAGGTTTTACAAGGAAGGAAAATTCCAGGTCAGACTCTCTGGTGAGTAAGGATGCCCAAACCTCCCATTGTGTGTTTCAGCAAGACATCAAAGGCCAGCACCTGGTTCACCGTCTGGGTCAGGCCCTGGCTGCGGAGACCCGATGGAGGCAGACACATGTGTGAGCCCCACTAGGGTGGAGCTGAGGGTTGTAAAAAAGGAAGGGAGCCAGCAGGATTGATTGCCAGGCCCAAAGAATTGACAGACACGAGAGACCCTTGGCATGGAAGGGCCACACCTTTCTACTTCTGGGTTGGCTGCTACAAGTGCGATGGCACTGGGAAGGGAGAGTGAACTTGGGCTAGGCGGTGTCCCCGGCCACACGGCCCACGAAGGGCGGGCAGCAGAGGGCTGACTGCCAGCTGCTGAATGCGCAGGGAGGGGCCACAGTCCTTTAGTCCAGGAACAGAGCGAGACCAAGGTCAGCCTCCGTGCGGTGGTAGGGATGAATTAATGAGCTGCTGGTAGAGTGAGCGTGTGTGCTGCGACTTTCCCAGACAACACGAGGGACAGGAAGCTGAAGGTGGGAGCTTTCTGGCTCCTTCTTCTCTACACCCCAAGGATGACAGCTAATCAAAACATGCAGAATGATGGGCACTGTAAGTTACAGGCTAACCTGCTACTCAGAAGCCATGTCCAGACCACAGGGACAGAGCCTACTCCCGCTACAGCCACTCAGCAAAATGACAGAGGGCCAGGTGCCGGTGGCTCACGGCTGTCATCTACTTGGGAGGCTGAGATCTGAGGATCACAGTTCAAAGCCAGCCCAGGCAGGAAACTCTGTGAGACACTGATCTCCGATGAACCACCAGAAAACCAGAAGTGGTGCTGTAGCTTGAGTGGTAGACTGTGCTGTGCTAAAGGATGCAAATAAGCCAAACGGAACAAGCCACACAAACGGTGGCTAAGCCAGAAGCTAAGTTGTGCTTCTAGGCAGAAGCCGAAGCCCATCTGCTATGGATGCACCCCTCATTCCTGAGTGGTTAACTTTCAGGGATTCAGAAACTTCTGATTTTATTATCAAACAAGTGGGAACAGAATACACAGGGTTTCATCGAAGTTGCTCACATAAAAACCAAGTTGCAAGCCGGGCGCTGGTGGCTCACGCCTGTAATCCTAGCTACTCAGGAGGCTGAGATCTGAGGATCGCGGTTCAAAGCCAGCCCGGGCAGGAGAGACTGTGAGACTCCTATCTCCAATAAACCACCAGAAAACTGGAAGTGGCGCTGTAGCTCAAGTGGTAGAGCGCTCGCCTTGAGCTGAAGAGCTGAGGGACAGCGCCCAGGCCCAGAGTTCAAGCCCCACGACCGACCAAAAAAAAAAAAAAAAACCAAGTTGCAATTCTACTTCTCACACGCTCTTCCCCTCCTGGCTACCAGCAAGAGAAAACAGCGGAATTTCATTTTCAAAAACAGAAATAAGATTTATTTGTAATCGCTATCTTGGACCACTCTTACTTCTTTTCACCTTTGGGGAATGGATGATGAGAGGCATACCAGCTTCTCTAGTTTTTTTTTTTTTTTTTAAAAAGACACTCTTTATCTGAACACACAGGCTAAGACCCTCTGCACGGAACCGTTCTCTGCATGCACACGGAGACTGCAGACCCTGAGCGCACAGCCCCCTTCCGGCAAGAGAACTGAAAAGTAAGAACCTTCATTCTAAGCATTAAAAGCAAAGCTTCAATATTAGAAAAATAGGAGCGAGACTAGATAGATGACAAAGTACTTGGGAACACGTGCGCGCGGCGGGAGGGGCGGCTCCGCGGCCGGGTGGCAGGCTCTGGGGGCCATCTTCAGGCGTCAGTCAGTCTTCAGCCTCGTATCTGGAATGTAAACGAGCACGGCCATGAGGCCTTTGGTCCCGGCTCTCCTAACAGCTGTCAGATAGGTTTGCCTGACCATCTCCAGCGGCTAGCGCAGTCGTGCTGCAGGGCACCATTTTCTCTCTTTTCTGGGTCACTACTGTGGAGGAGTTGGGTATGTGCGGGAGTTAGGATGGGACTCAGTGCTCTCTCTTCAGCAGTTAGATCCCAGATGGCTGAGTACCACCCTCAGCTCAACATCCACAGCAGTGACAACGTGAGTTACGGGTCAGGAAGCTCCTGTGAGACCAAATCTCATGCTGAATTCACTTCCTGGCTAGGTGCTGGTGCCTCATGCCTGTAATCCCAGCAACTCAGGAGGCTGACATCTGAGGACTGAGGTTTGATGCCAATCCAGGCAGGAAAATCCATGAGACACTTATCTCTGATGAATTAGCAACCAAAGGCAGAAGTGGAGCTGTGGCTCAAGTGGTAGAGCAGCCTTGAGTGAAAAAGCTCAGGGACAGCCAAGTTCAAGCCCTAGTATTGACGCACGCACGCACGCACGCACGCACACACACACACACACTTTGATTTGTACTCTGTAACGTAATAAAGGAAAAAGACTGGCTGAATTTCTAGGCAAAACCACGGATGACAAAGCTAACCCTGGTTGGCAGATGACGCGGGAGTGGGCAGACCCCATAGAGGAGAAGTGTCTACAGATGCCTTTCCCGCTTCGTGACTTTCACTGCAAGACCCAGTACGGCCAGAAGCGTGGGAAGCTCTGGCTGAGCTAGAGCAGCGGCCTGGTGCGCCCCACGGCCAGGCCAGGCAGCGGGCCCTGCTTCTCTCGCACAGAAACCCTGAACAAAGTGAAGGAGCCTTGGCCCGGGGCCTGCATGCTGGGTGCACACGGCGGGGCCTCGGCCCGGGGCCTGTGTGCTGGGAGCACACGGCGGAGCCTCGGCCCGGGGCCTGTGTGCTGGGAGCACACGGCGGAGCCTCGGCCCGGGGCCTGCGTGCTGGGAGCACACGGCGGGGCCTCGGCCCGGGGCCTGCGTGCTGGGTGCACACGGCGGGGCCTCGGCCCGGGGCCTGCGTGCTGGGAGCACACGGCGGGGCCTCGGCCCGGGGCCTGTGTGCTGGGTGCACATGGCGGAGCCTCGGCCTGCGTGCTGGGTGCACACGGCGGGGCCTCGGCCCGGGGCCTGCGTGCTGGGTGCACACGGCGGGGCCTCGGCCCAGGGCCTGCGTGCTGGGTGCACACGGCGGGGCCTCGGCCCAGGGCCTGCGTGCTGGGTGCACATGGCGCAGGGGCAGCGGCTTCCTTACTTCGCCAGTCGTTTCCTCAGGTCTTTGATCTGGTCGTTCTTCTTGGTGAGAATCTCTTTCATGTTTCGATAGGCTGCTGTCTGTTGAAATTTCTTCTCTAATTCCTGTGCAAGCAAAAGAATGCCAGCTGTTACTAACAGAGAGTTATGCAGAGAATAACATGTGTGATGGAAAGGCATTTTAAAATTTTTTTGGCAGTCGTGGGGCCTGAACTCAGGGCCTGTCTGTGAGCTTTTTCGCTCAAGGCTACTACTTTACCACTTGAGCCACACTGCCATTTCCAGTTTTCTACTAGTTCATTGGAGGAGAGAGACAGACTTTCCTGCCTGAGTTGGCTTGGAACCACAATCCTCAGATCTCAGCCTCCTGAGTAGCTTAGGAAGACAGGCATAAGCCACCAGCACCCAGCAAAAAATAAGTATTTTGCTCTAAACTTACTGATTCTTTGCTTAATTTCTGATTTCCTTACAAAATGTACTCATTTATCTAAATGTTTAAAAACATGGTTTCAAATGAGAAGCCAATACAATTGTAATACTTCCCCATAACATGTAGGCAAAGTGATTCAAGTATACTATATCCCAAACATCAGAAAGCTTTATGAAATCCAACTAAGCCAATATATATGCATGTGTGCGTGCACACACAGAAGATACCATATATACTTATTACTCATCCTTGTTCCGTTGTTACCCAACCCCCAGCAGAACCTGTATTAAACCAACTTTTAGGTAAAATAAACATAATCCTTTTTTAAATCCCAGAGCAATGCCAGTATTTTAGGAAGAAAATTTTTTATTATAATTAATTCTTTTTTTCTTTTAGTAGTTCTGAGGTTGAGTTCAGGGCCTCCAGCTTGCTATGAAGGTATTTTATACTTAAGCCAACCTTTTACACTTTATTTTGTGGAGCAATCTTAGACCAGGAACTCAGGCAAAGGATTTTTAAAATTAAACTTTAGCACCCTACTGTAAATAGGTGAAGAAGAAGAATGTCATTCCTCTCTGTACATAACTAACATTAAGGTAATACAATAAAACTGGGAGTGGCGCTGTGGCTCAAGTGATAGAGAACTCGCTTTGAGCTGAAGAGCTGAGGGACAGAGCCCGGGCCCAGAGTTCAAGCCCCATGACCAACTAAAAAAAAAGAAGATACAAGAAAAGGTCTAAACTTAAAAAGTGTGCCCGTGCCCCGAGTACCATCATTCACAGAACCCCGAGAACCGCTGTCTGAGCACACAGCTGCCCTGGGTTCATCTCCGTCATCCGGGTCCCGCAGTGCTGCGCGCATCATCTAAGCAGACACAAGCACACGCAGCCGGCCCGCGGCCCGCACCTTCTCGGCCATGCTCAGCTGCTCCTGAACCCGGAGGAGGTCGTGCTTGGCTGTGGCCAGGTTCTCCTCCAGGGACTTCTGGTTTTCGGTCTTGTCACTGAGGGTCTTCTGGAACTCGCTCTTGAGAGCTGCCACTGTGTGTTCCAAGTCACTCAGGTCTTGGGACTTGGTCAAGTCCTTAGGAAAAGGAAATAGGTGAGCATGGCTTCCTGTTGAGATCTGGTGTTTTAGAAGGTGCTGTGGGCAGTGCTGGTCCCTCGGGGTTACCAGTAGACCCGGGGCACCCTGGGCCCAAGGGGTCGTGTCTCGCCCAGAGCAAATGCTCAGCAGTCACCGACTTGTAAACGTATGAAATGTGACTTAGGAATGACTTGCATCCCAGTCTGCACGGAATGGAGCAGGTGTCAACACCTGCGTACCTGAGTTAAGATGGCAACCAAGTTTCATTTTGAAAACTTAAAAAAATAAAAAAAAAAATCCTTGGTTTAAAAAAAAAAAATCGCCAGGTGCTGGTGGCTCACGCCTGTCATCCTAGTTACTCAGGAATGAGATCTGAGGATCGAGGTTCAAAGCCAGCCCAGGCAGGAAAGTCCGTGAGACTCTGATCCCCAATGAACCAGCAGAAAACTGGAAGTGGTGCTGTGGCTCCAAGTAGCAGAATACTAGACTTGAGCAAAAGAAGCTCAGGCCCTGAGTTCAAGCCCCACATCCAACCAAAAAAAAAACTGAATTCTTTCAGATGGTCTAGATAGGAGGAAAACCCCACAAAACAACATTTCTATCAAAAATTCAGCAGGTGTATGCTTCAGGCATTACTTAAAAGGCAACATGATCAGATAATAATGATGACTGAGTCTTTGTGTGTTTTCAAGATTTTAACTCTCCAATACGGGGCAGGAAATGGGCATTCTTCCTACTGGGTGAGGAGAGGGAGAGGGAGGGGAGGATGAAGTAGGACTTAATTGTAAACTTTTAACTTCTTTCCACTTAGAAAATGTGAGATAGCTCAAACTTGAATTCACCTGCTTATTTCCTTGGTCAAGTTGTAAATCTTGAAGTGCCTTTTCTAGTTTGGACTTCTCATCCAGTGCATTTGTAACCTGTAACCAAGTTTAGAGAGAGCACACTGGGTACTTAATATTGAGGTAATGGTCGTTGCTAACTTTGTGAAAGGAATTCTCAATTACCTGCGTTTCAATGGTTTTCAGCCTTGATTTCAACCTCTCATTCTCTTCCTGTAGTCTCAATATTTCCTTGGTGAGGAAATTCAAGTCTCATTATTGTAATTCAGAGTTGGAAATTATTTGAAATTAAGTGTTTCACTTCAGAACTTAAATACAATCAAAACAAATACTCCAAAAACAAGAACCAAACCCGCATGCCCTGGTCAGTGGCAGTATCTCAGTTTCTCGGCCCACCAGCCTCGACACCTTGGAGTAAACTTTGCTCTAAGACTTCCTGCCCCTTTTCCCTGAAACACAGCACCCCTCTGTCAGCCCTTTCCTCAGCCATTCTTCATAGCCCCATCCCTTCCGTCCCTCCAGCTGCTGACCTCCAGCTCCTGCATGGCTCATCCCAAACACACCACATCTGTAAACTCTGTGCACCTGCTCAAGCCAGAAGGGTTCTGATGGAGACAGGGCAGCCAGGACACGAGAGCCCCGTGTGACTGTCTGGTCTTGTTTCTCAATGTACTCAAGCACTGCTTAGCGGGGACTCGGACTACTGTGTTCCTTGGCCTGACAGTCCTTCCTTTCTTCTCTGTGACAGAGTAAAGCCTTCGCCTCCAAGGCCCAGCCCAGGGGCCACCCTACCCAAGCACCTGGATCACTGCACCCCTGGGACGGCACAGAACACAAGGGATTCTCTTATCTTGGCTCTGTCCTTCCAGTGAAACTACCAGATTTTTGACTGTGAAAGTCCAGGTATTATTATCAGGTAGGAGTCTTTGTTTTATCTCTAGCAGAATGTTGAGAATATAGGAATCATGAAAAATTGGATTCTGATCATGTTTAGAAACTTTAAAAAATCCTAGATATTATATGGATCACAAATTCAAAAGCCCATCAATAAACACTGTCCAAAAAAAATACCCTCTTAAGCTGGACGCCGGTGGCTCACGCCTGTCATCCTAGCTACTCAGGAGGCTGAGATCTGAGGATCACAGTTCAAAGCCAGCCTGGGCAGGAAAAGTCCTAGAGACTCTTCTCTCCCATGAACCACCAGAAAATGGGAAGGGGCGCTGTGGCTCAAGTAGTAGAGCAACTTGCCGCCTTGAACTGAAGAGCTGAGGGACAGCGCCGAGGCCCAGAGTTCAAGCCCCACGTCTGACAAAAAGAAATCTCCTCTTCACTGTATCATGGAAAGATGAGAGAAGGCAAGCATGCTGTTTTCTGGCCAGCTGGGCACCGTCTCATCAAACTCTGCTGTAGACTTACAACCTTCTTCCACCCACAACTACCCTAGTGTAGACTTAGAGGTTATCTCCTTCTCAAAATGACCACATTACCTTGTTTAGGAGTTCCGTTGTTCCGCCTTCATTAAGTGGAACAAGTTTTGGCTTTGTGATATCTATGATGGGCTGAAACAAAAGAAAGAGCTCAAGTTGTGGTCACCTGAGTAAAGCATGTGTCATCATGTGCATTTTTTTTTTTTGTCAGTTGTGGGGCTTGAACTCTGGACCTGGGCACTGTCCCTCAGCTCTTCAGCTCAAGGCTAGAGCTCTACCACTTGAGCTACAGCACCACTTCCAGTTTTTTTGGGTTTATTGGAGATAAGAGTTTCACAGTGGGCGCTGGTGGCTCACGCCTGTAATCCTAGCTTCTCAGGAGGATGAGATCTGAGGATCACAGTTCAAAGCCAGCCTGGGCAAGAAAGTCCATGAGACTCTTTATCTCCAATAAACCACTAGAAGACCGGAAGTGGCGCTGTGGCTTAAGTGGTAGAGCACTTGCCTTGAGCTGAAGGGTACAGGGACAGCACCTACGCCCAGAGTTCAAGCCCCATTACTGACCAAAAAAAAAAGTGTTTCATTGGCTTTCCTACCCGGGTTGGCTTTGAACCGCCATCCTCAGATCTCAAACTTCTGAATAGCTAGGATTACAGGCGTGACCACCGGTGCCTGGCCGAATGTGCACTTTCTAAGCAGAAGATGGCTACACAAGCATTTCCACCGAGATGTCAGGTTCCCAACTTTTAAATGGAGGAGGAGGAGGAGGAGGAGGAGGAGGAGGAGGAGGAGGAGGAGGAGGGGGAGGGGGGGAGAGGGGGGAGGGGAGGAGGGGAGGGGGAGGGGGAGGGAGGAAGGGAGGGAGCTCAAAGTTGCAATACTGCTGAGATTTAGGCTTATGCTACAGATGAACACTAACTTCATATGGATACCTTGACAGTTGTATAGAAGGTAGTAAAAACAAGAATCCATGCCCTCTGACCCGGAGTTTTCTCAGCCAAAAATAAGCCCCAAAGGCATCAACAGAAAGCATTTTTTTTGCCAGTCCTAGTGCTTGGACACTGGGCCTGGGTGCTGTCCCTGAGCTTCTTTTGCCCAAGGCTAGTGCTCTACCACTTGAGCCACAGCACCACTTCCAGGTTTTCTTTTGAGTAATATATTGGAGGTAAGAGGCGCATAGACTTTGCTGCCCAGGCTGGCTTTGAACTGCGACCCTCAGATCTCAGCCTCCTGAGTAGTGAGGATTGCAGGTATGAGCCACAGGCCTTACCAGGAAGCATTTCTATGTATCTGTGTGTGGGTTCAACTTAGCAGTCGTTCAGGTATTGACAACAGAGATGGGATAGTGCACCTGTGAAATGGGATGCTAAGTAGTATCACACGGAAAGACAATGTGAGAAAGACAAGTAATTACCACTACTGCCTCCATGTGACCTTGGATACCCTGCTTAAGGTCACAAAGCTGGGGAACAACACAGCTAAGATTTGAACTTGGGTCTGCCTCCCTCGGAAGCCAGTGCTGTGTAACAGCTGGGTGAATAGTTTGCTTGGCTGAGCTTCAGAATGGACTGGAGGGGGAGGGAGAGGGACAATAGACAAAAACGTTTTTAACAGTTACTTCCAAACTTCTTTTGTCTGCAAAATCTCACAGGCAATTTGTGAATTCTACTCTTAACCTGAAAGTTCTCAGCTACCCTACAAATGTCTAAGGGCCTTGAACATTTTAAATACTTGCTATTAAGAGGGACAGGCTAAGGATGACCAAAAATTACCTTTTTATTTGAAGATGTAAATTCTGATTTTTCAAATTCTGCAACTTGTTCTAATAATTCTCTTGAGGATAAAAAGCAAACAAAGAAGAATATTTACTTACAATATATTTAAGCAGAACAAAAGACTAATAAAAATCACTGGAACCAACCTATCATAAGCTAAAGAACACAAATTAGACCAAACTTTACAACATCAAAAGTAAGTAATAGGACCAGGCACCAGTGGCTCATGCCTGTAATCCTAAGTACTCAGAAGGCTGAGATCTGAGAATAGTAATTTGAAGCCAGCCTTGGCAGAAAAGTCCCATGAGACTCTTGTTTCCAGTTAACCCTCAAAACCCAGAAGTGGTGCTGTGGCTCAAGTGGTAGAGAGCCTTAAGCACAAAGAGTCTCAGGGACAGTGCCCAGGCCCTGAGCTCAAGCCCTACAACCAACACAACAGCAACAACAACAAGTAAATAATAGTTACAAATGGTTGAGAATCTAATGGACTCACTAGATGTGGATGCAAATTGAATCATCTTCGGCACTTTGTGTTGTGTGACTGGGATTTGAACTCAGGGCCTCAGGCTTGCTAAGTGGGTAGTATACCAAACTACTTGAGCCACTCTGCCAGCCCTTTTTCACACTGGATAATTTTGAACGAGGGTCTCACTTTATGCCTGGGCCAGCCTAGAACGCGATCCTTCTATTTCTGCTTCCATGTGCTGCTGGTTTGACAGGCACGCATTACCATGCCCAGCCACTAGTCAAAATGAAACTCCTCTTGGCCCTTCATAATGGCTTTTTTTTTTTTCCTCCCCAAATTGGCATTAAACTGCAATCCCCCAGTCTCTGCCTCATAATTAGTTAGGATCGCAGGCTTGAGCCTCTATGGCCCTGTTACACATATAATAAGACACTGCTAGCAATAAAGCTTAATGCTACTACATGAGTGAATCTGTATTTCTCTGTGTGTCTGTATCTCTGAGGTGCCTGGAGAGATCACTCTATTTCATAATAAACACCATTTGCTAATGATCTGATTTTTAATAAAGCCCTCTCGGAAAATGAAATTCATCTACAACATTTCCTGAAAATAGCATCTCATCTTCCTAGGAAAGGTAGCTGGGGTGAGGGCGCCACCTGATGGTTTGCAAAGAGAAAGTAAAGCTGACAAATAACTCTTCTAAGCTTCTCCAAGTCTTCTCGGGTCACCTCCCAGTTGCACGAGGTCAGTGATTTCCCTTCCCTGTCCACGGTCTGTCTGTAGTGTTGGTCGGCACTCCACGGGAGCCAGCATGGGTTACTCTGCTGTGGCATGTGTGGCGGAGTTGCCACCCTCTCTATTTCTTGTGGGTTTTTCTTCTCTGGGACTTGAGTTTTTCTTCACTTAGGGACTCAGTTCGATCCTTTCGCTTTTTCTCTCAAGGCTGGCATTCTATACCATTATGCCATTTTTTGCTGGTTAATTGGATAAAGAATCTCTCAGACTTTCCTACCTTGGGCTGGCTTTGAACCATGATCCTTAGATCTCAGCCTCCTGAGAAACCAGGCGTGAGCCACAGGCTATATTATAGCCTGGCTGATAGGCTTTTTCTTACAGGCAGTTCCAGTTTTACTGCCTTTACTGTAGTTTGTAAAACTAAATGTGCTTTCCAACATTGTTAGGCTCAACAACGTTTCAACCAACCTTTTGTATTTTAAAGATAAACATAGGAGTGGCTGGGAAGGTGGCTCAGTGGTAGAGCACTTGCCTTGCATGCATGAGGCTCTGGGTTCGATTCCCCAGCACCACATAAGCAAAAAGAAAAATGCCAGAAGTGGCGCTGTGGCTCAAGTGGTAGAGCGCTAGCCTTGAGCTGAAGAACTGAGGGACAGCGCCCAGGCCCAGAGTTCAGGCCCCACGACTGGACCCCCCCCCAAAAAAAAAAAAAGATAAACATAGGAGTTTTACATGCAATAACTTAGAAATAAGCTTGTACTGCTATGTGTCTGAACTGATGGTAATTATTATATTTGAATTAATTTCTCGTTACATATTACGTAGTCTTTATTTCTTAGCTGATTATAAAGACTGACCATAATACTCCCCAAGGCAAAAAGAGCTGCTATAAGCAATTAATGGTGCATGAACACAGCTTCATATGCTTTAGAGGTCTTCTTTAAAGTATGCTGAAACTGGCTGCCCGTAGCTCCTAGCTGTAATCATATCTACTGAGGATCTCAGCTTAAAGCCACCCCAGCTAGGAAAGTCCATGAGACTTTTATTTTCAAATAACTAGGAAGAAAAAAAAAAGCCAAAAGTGGAGTTGTGGCTCAAGTGGCAGCGCACTAGCCTTGAGTGAAAAAGCTAAGTGTGCACAAAAGCTAAGAGATGGCACCCAGGCCCTGAGATTAAGCCCAGTACCAACAAACAGACACACAGACACAGAGAGGCTGAATAGTGCCCAAGAGACTGCTCAGCACCTTGTGCTAGCCTACCCAAAGTTTCTTGCCCCAGTATTCCAAGAAGAAAAGCAGCAATGTCATGCCCTAACTGTACCACTGTGGGTACAAATTCTCTTACCTGTTTTCTAGCTCCGAGACGTCTGTCTGTAGCTTTAGGTACCATTTCTCAGCCTGTGCAAACAGCTGCCGCAGGAGCAGAACATTGGTATAAGCAGTGTTGATGAGCTCTGACTCCACCTCGCTGTGGACCACGGTCTGCAACCCATTCAGGACTTCGGAGACTTCGTCTGCGGTGAAGGTCTCCTCCACCAGCCTGAGAAAAACACGTGGGATCCCAGCTTCTACATACACAAGAAAAGCAGCTTACCAGATCCCAACCCATATTCCTGAACCCTAAAAGCAGCTTACCAGATCCCAACCCATATTCCTGAACTCTAAAAGCAGCTTACCAGATCCCAACCCATATTCCTGAACCCTAAAAGCAACTTACCAGATCCCAACCCATATTCCTGAAGCCTAAAAGCAGCTTACCAGATCCCAACCCATATTCCTGAACTCTAAAAGGATTACAGGTAAAAAGCTCTCTAGGAACTGTCTTCTTTGTCAATAAAAGATGGGAAAGAAATTAAGGTCAATTTTCATATTCAATGGACCAAACTGTGGCACATTCTTTAAACATGCATGTTGACAAACATTCCTGTATGTTTTTAAATTTCACCTATTCTTTAACTTTTTCAGTAAGAATTTATTTAAATCTAAATTTGTCCTATTTCATTTAATAACTTATAAGTCACCACAAACAGTTTCACCTTTTTTTTTCTATTATTTCTGTGGCATTTTACTGGTTGTCTGAATAATACACATGTTGGTAAACACCTGTGAGGGATAAATGGTAACAATCTCTCACTAAATATTTAGTATTCTTGGGACTCAAAGGAAAAAAAAATAATTTAAAAAACCCATCCTACTCCACAAAAATGACCCCCATGATCAATTATAGCATTGTTAACCTACTCTTAGCTGCGTATGATAACTTGCACCTTTGATAATCTTAGAAATGGATTGTTATGACCTCCGCCCCAGCATCTCCATACCCATCACCAGAAAGGATCCACATTCTTATTTGGTTTCCTTAAGAGTTCCCTGAAACCTGGGAACCAATGGCTCATGCCTGTAATCCTAGCTACTCAGGACGCTGAGATCTGAGGATTATGGGTTGAAACTAGCCAGTGCAGCAAAGTTCATAGACTCTTCATCTCCAATAAACTACCAAAAGCCAGAAATGGAGCTGTTTCTCAAGTGGTAGAGTGTAAGCATTGAGCAAAAGAAGTTTTAAGAGCAATGCCTAGGCCCTGAGTTCAATCCCCAAGACCAGCACCAAAAAGAAAGAAAAAGGAAAAAAAAAAAAAAAAAGGAAAGAATGAATGAATTCCCTGATACCTGCTCTCCTTGAGGTCTTGGAAGCAGGAGTCTACAGTTTTGAGTCTCAAGATTCTCTTCGAACGAGCAAAACGCATATAATTAATAACTTCATTTTGGTGGTGGTCATTTAAGCCCAACTCTGCCTGAGAAAACAGAAGCAAGTTGTTAGTCATGAAAAACTGACAAACTAACAAAAACACAGGAAGGCCAAGTGCCAGCGGCTCATCCTAGCTACTCGGGAGGCTGAGACCTGAGGATCCCAGTTTGAAGCCAGCCTGGGCAGAGAAGTCTGTAAAACTCTTATCTCAAATTATGCATACCAAAAGCCAGAAATACTCTGTAGATGTCAATTAAGTCGGTGTGGCTTAGGGTGTCCCAGAGGCTTCTTTGCTGGTGTTCTGTTTGGCTGGTCTGTCCTTTGGTGAGCATTTACTCATTTTTGGGTGCAGGGAAGCAGATCCATGATCTTGACCATGCAACGCTGAAGCGCAGTCACTGGAGTGTCAGATCTCAGTGGCAGAAATTTTTTAAATGGGTTGGAAGAAATGCCATGAATGGGGGACCCTGAGATGAAGAGATCCCGTATTGGAAAGGTGGATTCTTTTAAAGTTGCAATTCTCCTCCCCAAGCTCCTCGAACTCTTGGATTTTTTTTAAATTGTTACTATAAAGGTGATGTACAGCGGGGTTACAGTTCTGTGAGTCAGATGAAGAGTGTATTTCTTTTGGGGCCAGGTCCCCCTTCCCGCCCCCCCCCCCCCCAGTTGTATGGTTCATTCCCAACATAGCGTCAAATGCATACCACGTCTGCTTTTTTAGTTTGTTTTGGCGCCGGTCCTGGGGCTTGACTTTGGGCCCTGGGCTCTTTCCCTAACCTTTTTTTCCCCCTTTTTCCTCCACCAGGACACACCATTCCATTTCCAGCTTTCTGGGGGTTCACTGGCAGGTAAGGGTCTCAGGGACTTTCCTGCCGAGGCTGGCTTCGAACTGTGATCGTCCGGAGATAAGGCAAGCTGGGGGCACTGAACTCAAGTCTGGGGGAAGGAGGGAGCGGGGGGAAAAAAAAACAAAAACAAAAACAAACACCAACAAACCAAACCAACCCTGAGTGTGGGGGGCGTGTGCGCATGCGTGAACGCCCCCTCTCAACACCGGCCACCTGTGAATGAGCGAAGGCGCGAGGGGAGGCGCGGGTGTGCGTGCGCGCATGCGCGAGCGTCCCACCAAGAACACCCCCCCCCCTCCCCCTTCAACACCGGCCACCTGTCCAAGAGGCGAAGGCGGGGCCGAGGGAGCCGAAGGTGTGCGTGTGCGCATGCGCGAAGGCCCCCTCAACACCGGCCACCTGTCCAAGAGGCGAAGGCGGGGCCGAGGGAGCCGAAGGTGCGCGTGTGCGCATGCGCGAAGGTCCCTTCAACACCGGCCACCTGTGGGGCAGGCCAAATGTGTGCGTGTGCGCATGCGCCAACGACGTCCGCCTCCCCCCCCCCCCCCCCCCCCCCCCCGCCCAGCGCCGCCGCCGTCTCCTCCAAACCCACTCGCCGCCGGACCCGCAGGGCGGAGGGGTGTCCGGGCGGCCCGGGCCTCTCGGGGCCCAGGGCTTTCCCCGGAGCCTGCGCCGCCCAGCGGCCCGCCGTCACGGGCGAGCCGGCGCTGCTCGGGGGGCCTCGGCTGTACTCACCATGGCGGCGGCGGGGAGAAGTCCGGAGCCGAGCCCGGCGGGAGCCCGCAGGTGAGTGGTCTGCCCGCCGCGTTGACGCGTGTCCCCTCCCGCTAGCCGGGACCGACAGTGGTCGGAGGGAGCGGGAGGTTGTTTGGAAGCCTCCGGTTGCTAATGGGAACGGAGGCGCGAGGACGCGCGGCCGCCGGCCTTCCCCCCCCCCCCCCCCCGCGCGGCTGTACCGGCTTCTGATTGGTCCGTGAGGACCACGCGGCGAGGAAGTGTCTGGGCACCGAGCTCGTTCCGCCGCGCCCAATTGGCTGGCGTTGCCTCCGGAAGTCCCGCCTTGTGGTGCACGTTGATCGCGAGGGCCGGCCGCCGTTGCCCCTGGTAACCCGGGGAGGGGGGGGGGCATGGTAGGTCCCCAGTGCGCATGCGCGCTTCAGGATGGTTGGGGCCTAGCTTGTGGGGCTGACCTCTGGGGCTGCTTTCCTACCCTTGCGCTGGGTGGTGGTCTTTGCGAATTTCAGACTGTGGTTATTATTTAGTTGACAAATAATTTATTTTAATCACGATTTTATTATTTTTAAGGTGTTGTGCAGATGCTTACCATTTTTTAAAAATTGTCTTTAAGTAGTTGTACAAAGAGATTCTACAAAACAGTATATAAATACGTTTCTATTGTTGTGGTTGCTGTCATTAAGTAGCTGTACTGAGGGGTTACAGTTCCCTAAGTCAGGTTATGAGTGCCAGGCCTCTTGGTCAATAGCACCATAGTTTTGTCTTTCCATAGTTTTGTCCTATTTCCCCCCCTCCTGCCTCTGCCCCCAAGTGACATAGTTCATTAAGTACGCATTTCAGACTTCACCGCTCAAAGGGTATAAGGTGTGG
This sequence comes from Dipodomys merriami, assembly GCF_024711535.1. NCBI lineage: Eukaryota > Metazoa > Chordata > Mammalia > Rodentia > Heteromyidae > Dipodomys > Dipodomys merriami. Next base: position 667,104 of record NW_027202549.1, read on the forward strand.
GGGTCTGTACACCTTTATTTTTCTCAGGGTTTCTACCTTTCTGAGACAGGTTGACCTGTGAGCATTCCAGCCTCCAGATAGCCCCCCAGAAACCCTTACTCCGTATATTATTTCCCCTTGGGCTGCTGGCAAAAGTCTCTTAATTTAGCACCTCTTTGCTTTTACAATAACTGCAAAAACATAGGTTGGCTGAAAGAGTAATGAATTCAAAAACAGACTCTAGAATCACCAGAGAAGCTTGTTTGACAAATAACTTTGCCAGCCTCACCCTCTCCCTTCTCCCCTGGCTTTCTGATGGATGATGTCTAACTTGAATAGTTAGAATCTGCAAATATTGGTTACGCCGTCCACCCAGGAATCATCAGACCACTGTTTTAAGACACACGGGTCCTAGAAAAGTTGTTGTAAGCAGAGATTATTTCCAAGCCCCCCCCCCCATTTGAGTGCATTTAGTCCATCAAGGGGGCTCACTTAGCAGGCTGGGAAAACAAACAGGAGGCATTTAGGTAGCTAACAGGTGAGCCCTGTTTCGTAGGCTTATGTTGAGAGATTTAAAACAGGAGAGGACATTTGGCATTAGTTTTTTTTAAATTTAATTTAATCTTATTTGTGAACATACTGTACAGAGGGGTTAACTTGGCATTAGTTGACTGTGGACAGAAGAGTTAATTAAAATTTTTTTATTGTTAAGGTGATGTACGGAGGGGTTGCAGTTTCTTTTTTTTGTTTTGTTTTGTTTTGGTCGGTCGTGGGGCTTGAACTCTGGGCCTGGGCGCTGTCCCTCAGCTCTTCAGCTCAAGGCGAGCGCTCTACCACTTGAGCTACAGCGCCACTTCCGGTTTTCTGGTGGTTTATTGGAGATAGGAGTCTCACGGTCTCTCCTGCCCGGGCTGGCTTTGAACCGCGATCCTCAGATCTCAGCCTCCTGAGTAGCTAGGATTACAGGCATGAGCCACCAGCGCCCTGCGGTTGCCAGTTTCTTAAGTTAGGTAATGAGTATATTTCTCTTTGGACAATGTTGCCAATTTCTTCCAGAGAATATTTCCTTTAGTCTTTGTTTGGCCCTGAGTTTGTTTGCTCAAGGCTAGTACTCTATCACTTTGAGCTACAGCTCCATTTCCAGTTTACAGGTGGTTAATTGAAGGCCTGTCCTGCATGGGCTGGCTTTGAACCATGATTCTCAGATCTCAGCTTACTGAGTAGCTAGTATGACAGGCATATGAGTCACCAGTGCCCGGCTTCCTTCTTTAATCTTACTGTGTGTGAATGCCTAGAGTCATGTCTTGGTGTATTTTAGTCTGTGTTTCTGCATATGAGAGGAAACACGTACCATTTGTCTCTTTGAGGGTTGGCTTAGCTTACTTAGCACGATTTGTTCTAGGTTCATCTATTTTCTTGCAAATGACATGTTAATGCTTTGTAATGATTGTGTAAAATTCTGTTATGTATAAGGACCACACTTTTTCTTTTTGATCCATTCATCTATTGTAAGGTATCTGGGCTGTTTCCATAACTTGGCTTTAGTGAATGGTGCAGCCAGTGAGCATGGTTGTGCTAAGGTCTTTACTGTATCCTGGCTTGTGATGTTCTGGGTAGATGTCCAAGAGTAGTATGGCCGCCGGGGCGTAGTGAAGAGCTATGTTTAGTTTTCTGAGATACCTCCAGCCTGCTGTCCAGAGTGGTTGCACTAGTAGTAGGGTTAATTTTTCTCCAGAGCCCCACCTGCATTTGTTGTTAGAATTCTTGATGTTGGCCAATCTAATGGGGGTGAGATGAAATCTCACAGTTGTTTTGATTGGCATTTTCTTTATGGCCAGGGGTGTTGATCATTTCCTCATATGTTTATTTGCCATTCTTCCCTCTTTCTCTTCTTAGTCTATGTAGTGAGTGGTGTATTAATTTTGGGAGTGGGGGTTTAAGTTCTTTTCTTTATCGTCGGTTGTGGATCTTGAACTCTGGGCCTGGGTGCTGTCCCTGAGCTATTCAAAGCTCAGGGTGAGCACTCTTATCACTTGAGCCACAGCGCCACTTCCAATTTTCTGATGGTTTAATGGAGGTAAGAGTCTCATAGATGTTCCTGCCCGGGCTGGCTTTGAACCGTGATCCTCAGATCTCAGCCTCCTGAGTAGCTAGGATGACAGGCTGAGCCACCAGCACCCAGCTAAGAGAGTTCATTTTTTTTTTTTTTTTCTGTCTGGTCATGGGGCCTGAACTCTGGGCCTGGGCGCTGTCCCTCAGCTCTTCAGCTCAAGGCTAGCGCTCTACCGCTTGAGCCACAGCGCCACTTCTGGTTTTTCTGCTTATGTGGTGCTGAGGAATCGAACCCAGGGCCTCATGCATGCAAGGCAAGCACTCTACCACTGAGCCACCTTCCCAGCCCAGAAGAGTTCATTTTCATGATGGCGTTTTGGTATTTGTTTTGGCTACTACAGATTGCAATTTAAAACTGATCACAGTTGGATGCATTTGAGCTCTGGAACGGAATTGCAGACACCTGACTCTACCTAGAGGGGTGGAGAGACATCCAGATGGTCATGGTCGCCCCTTTAAGGCCTCAGAATGCAAAGCGAGGGTCTTGAAGCGGTGTGATAGAGCCAGTTCCCAAAGCAAAACCAGATAGCACATAGCAACTGTTCTCATGCAGATTCTGGTTTCTGGGACAGTTGTTTCTCTTCTCGTTTCTTGCCAGACATTTTTATCCTCAACCATAGCAGATGATGCAGAAAGCTTCCTAGGTGTTTAGTTCTTTTCCAAGTAAACTCAAAAGGGATTGTCAGAGCAGCAGCCATAGATGGAGGCCGGCTCCGCCCAACTTCACCTTTGGCCAGACTTTCTGTCCTCGCTTGGGCTCCCAAGTGTCATCTGGCTAGAATCAGCCTCATTGCGAGATCCTTAAGGACAGGGCCTCTCATTCCTCCCCCAACCCCCACAGCGCTCGCTCTCGAAGCTCAGGTAAAATTTCCACGTTAGCACGGTTCTGTTGAACACACACACAAACACTCTCACACTGGGAATTTCACAGAAGCTTTTATGACATGAAAGGATTGCTGAGAAAACAAAGTGTATTTTCCCACAAACAATGACCCGTGAACGTTGCTAAGCTTATTACTGCTGGAGCAGGGGGAGTTATGAATGTATACTGCCTGTGTTTCATTTGTGAAGATGTTTGTGGGTCGGGGATTTTTGTTGTTGTTGTTGTTTTGTTTTGGGTCCGGTCGTGGGGCCTGAACTCTGGGCCTGGGCGCTGTCCCTCAGCTCTTCAGCTCAAGGCTAGCACTCTACCACTTGAGCCACAGCGCCACTTCTGGCTTTTTCTGCTTATGTGGTGCTGAGGAATCGAACCCAGGGCCTCAGGCATGCAAGGCAAGCGCTCTACCACTGAGCCACCTTCCCAGCTCTTGGGGATTCTTTTTTTAAACTGCATCAGCTGCTGCTTCTATTTTCATCTACTCTGTACCGAGGAGATAAGGAGATCACTGTGGGCCAGTCTGCCCAGCAGAGGTGGATGGTGTTACACAAGCTGTCCAAATAGCAAATCAAGAAGATGTCTGTGCAGCCTCGAAGTAATGAAGTTGGCATGGGAAAGGGCTGAACTTGTACTGCAGGTTGTTGACTAGCTTGGGTTGCTCACCAGAGCAAATAATTCCAACTGTGAGAAAGAACAGTTCAGTGCTACCCTACTTCAACAAGAGTTCTGTAGGCTCATGCCTTTTTGAATTTGAAAGTGTGACACTCGATTTAAAAAAGTGACTAATGTTTAGAGTCGTGTGTGTGTGTGTGTGTGTGTGTATGCTGATTTTTATTGTGTATCTTTATGTTGTTCAACCACCACCACCACCTTGGCTACTTCCTCAAATTGTAACTGCACAAGCTGAGAAGTTAAGTCTCTAGTACAATTGCATGCAAGAGGCTGGACTCAAAAGATTGGTCTTTCAGTGTAATTCCACACTGTGGTTTTCCTGTCACCATAGTGTACCTACTGCTGGTCTGCTGTTTTTCCTTTCCCATATAGGGTTTTTTGTTTTGTGTGTGTGTGTGTGTGTGTGTGAGAGAGAGAGTATTAGAGCTTGAACTCAGGGCCTCATGCTCTTGTTTGCCTTTTTTTCACTCAAAGATGGTGCTTTGCTACTTGAGCCATGTCTCCCTTCCAGCTTTTTTGTTTGTTAATTGGAGATAAAAGATTCATCCAGGCTGCCTTTGAACACAGGTCCTCGGAGCTCAGCCTCCTGGGTAGCTAGGATTACAGGTGTGAGCCACCAGTGCCCAGCAAGTAGCTGAGATTTTTTTTTTTTTTTCTGGGAAGGGGCTAGGATCAAAGGTGTCTATAGAGTAGTTCCTCATTTCACAAGAAGCTATTTTCAGTGTTGGGTTTTTTTTTGGTCGGTCGTGGGGCTTGAACTCGGGGCCCAGATGCTGTCCCTGTGCTTTTCTGCTCAAGGTTAGTATTCTGCCACTTTGAGCTGCAGCACCACTTCCGGTTTTCTGAGTGGTTTATTGGAGATCAGAGTCTCACGGACTTTCCTGCCCAGGCTGGCCTTGAACTGTGATCCTCAGATGTCAGCCTCCTGAGTAGCTAGGATGACAGGCGGGAGCTGCCTACAGCAGGCTTCTTTGTTTTGCTGTTTTGTGTGTGTGTGTGTGTGTGTGTGTGTGTGTGTGTGTGTATTGTTATAAGTAAGAATAAGAGGACACTTCTTTTTGAATAATGTCACCTCTTCCCTCACTCTCTCCCAGTTTTTCTCTCCTGTCCCCACCCACAAGTTGGATAGTTCATTTTCCATTTCTGTGCTTACCCTTCCAAAGACAAAAAAAGACAAAAGGCAAATGAAAACAGATAACCAAAAAACCCTTTTGTGTCCATTTCCTTGAGTCCATTTTGATAAACTATTCTGTGAGCAGATGCACATAGCTGTTGTGCCTTTGTGCTTCTCTCCTAAGAATATCCTCCTTTTGGTCTCAATTTCTGTGAATGCCTAGAGACCTGTATAATTGATCATTTCCCAAGGCATTTGTTTTTCTTTTACCATCGTGTGTGTGTGTGTGTGTGTGTGTGTGTGTGTGTGTGTGTGTGTGTGTGTGTGTGTGTGTGTGTGTGTGTGTGTATCCACTGAAGAAAGCTAGCTTTTATGAAGTTCCATGATGGGCCACTACTCGTGGGAATGTGGAGCTCATCACCCGCCAGCCAGCGTGTGTAGTCCTTGTCATATGGACGGACATGCATCTACCCCACACCTCCCAGCAGCGCAGCCATGGGGGGGGGGAGAGGGGAGGGAGAGAGGGGGCGGGTTGGGAGCAGTAAACCTTTGCCTTGAAGCTGCACATGGACCATTCCACCCTTCTGGCCATTCTCCAACACCCTAATTCCCAAATCCCTTGATCCGGGTTGGATCCCCAAACTGCCCCATGTAAAGGATCCCCACTTCCCTATCGTGCTTCCTGTGTGTCTGTGGCATTGTATGACTAGATGTCCTGAAATCCAAAGCTGCCTTTTCAACACACACACACACACACACACACACACACACACACACACACACACACACACACACACACACACACACACACACACACACACACACACACACACACACACACACACACACACACACACACACACACACACACACACACACACACACACACCCCACCTGGCCTCCAACTGATTGTAACTTAGCTGGGACCCCCGAGCTCTGTTTTCTTCTGGCCCCTCAGCCTTTTCCTTGGTCTCCTGTCAGGAGCTTCATTCCATCACACCCACGCACTCAAAAGGTTCTATTTCTTCTCAGATTGCCCTAGTCACCCTATCAGCTCAGTTGTTTGCCACCTTAACTAAATATTCTTTTTTTTTTTTTTTCTGTTCGTCGTGGGGCTTGAACTCTGGGCCTGGGCGCTGTCCCTCAGCTCTTCAGCTCAAGATGAGTGCTCTACCACTTGAGCCACAGCGCCGCTTCTGGTTTTCTAGTAGTTTATTGGAGATAAGAGTCTTCACGGACTTTCCTGCCAGGGCTGGGTTTGAACCGTGATCCTCAGATCTCAGTCTCCTGAGTAGCTAGGATGACAGACGTGAGCCACCAGCGCCCGGCTTTAACTAAATATTCTTTTCATCAGCCATGTTTTTATTCTTGCTCCCAAACTGGAAAATTCACTGGGCTGTGTTGGCTTCGTGGAAACTTTTTGATAGTGTGTGTGTGTGTGTGTGTGTGTGTGTGTGTGTGTGTGTGTGTGTGTGTGTGTGTGTGTGTGTGCGTGCGTGTGTGTGTGTGTGTGTGTGTGTGTGTGTGTGTTGTCCTCTGGGCTTTATAGCTGCTAAGCTATTGTCCTTTTATCCTTTAGAATGGTTATTTTTACCCGAGTGACTATGTCTTCAAGTTTTCTGCTCTTCTTCTACTCTTCCTCTCCTCTCTCTTCACCCAACATGACTTCCCCTATTGCTTTACTTTTTTCTTTCTTGTGCTGATCCTCTGCCTTGAACATCCCTTCTCACTTGGCTTTTTTTTTTCCCCCCTCAAAGGTGGTGCTGTGCCTATTGAGCTAACCCCTTTACTTGTAGTTTTGCTGGTTAATTGGAGATGAGACTGTCAGATTGTCTGAGCTGGCTGCAAACTGTGGTCGTCAGATCTTAGTCTGAGTAGCTAGTGCCCGGCCTCCTCCTACTTTTCTAGAAGATTTAGCTCTCTTTGTATCCTTGAACTTTGGCTTAAAGCAAATTCCTTCATACATGTGGTATTTAAAGATTGTTAACACCGGCTACTGGCTAGGACACAGGAAAATAACCTAAAAATAACTCTGGTAGGAGGAAGAACTAGTCTGCCTTTTTTCTAGTGGGGCAATCTGGAACTTGCTAGCAAAACTGAAAATGCCCACACCCTTTGACCCCTCAATTTACCTGCACTTCTAAGAATTTAAGAAAAACAAGAGTGCCGAGATGCGTGTGCAGATGTTTGCTGCAGATTTCTGGATGTGGTCAACTTAACTGGGCCTCTCTCTCGGGGAACATAAATTATGGTGCGCTACCAGGGTGATGTTTCTGCAGCTGCCCAAGAGAATGAGGAAGGAGCCACATGCACCTGCCTATAAATCCATCCATCCATAAACAGTGGGGGAAAAAAGTGAGAGCGTTGGTCAAAAAAAGATCCCATGCAGACACCAGTGGCTCACGCCTGTCATCCTAGCTACTCAGAAGGCTGAGCTCTGAGGATCATGGTTCCAAGCCAGCCCAGGAAAGTCCGTGAGACTCTGATCTCCAATAAACCATCAGAAAACCGGAAGTGGCACTGGGGCTCAAGGGGTAGAGTGCTCACCTTGAGCTGAAGAGCTGAGGGACAGCGCCCAGGCCCCGAGTTCAAGCCCCACGACTGACAAAAATAAAATCAAAAATAAATAAAATTCCATTTGGGGGGCTGGGAAGGTGGCTCAGTGGTAGAGCACTTGCCTTGCATGCCTGAGGCCCTGGGTTCGATTCCTCAGCACCACATAAGCAAAAAGAAAAAAGCCAGAAGTGGTGCTGTGGCTCAAGTGGTAGAGCGCTAGCCTTGAGCTGAAGAGCTGAGGGACAGCACCCAGGCCCAGAGTTCAGGCCTCATGACCAGACCCAAAAATAAATAAATAAAATAAAATAAAATTCCATTTGGATAGGTGCACACACAGACAAATGCAGAGGTTTGTAGAGCGCCTTACAGTAAAATATGTGAAGAGGTAATAGAGTAGTAATCCATGCCTACGTAAGTCTGACATTTGGGTTTATTGAGTAGCCAAGACATTTCTACTTTAATTGAACAGGAACAATGACACTACATCCTTGGTTATCTCTGCCAGTGTTTTATGGGATCATTGCAGTGGAGGTTGCTTCTTCCTAAGACCCAGGACTTGACCTCTCCCCTCCCCTCCCCTTCCTCCCCTCCCCTCCTCTCCCCTCTCCCCTCCCCACCCCTCCCCTCCCCTCCCCTCCCCTCCCCACACCTCCCCTCCCCTCCCCACACCTCCCCTCCCCTCCCCTCCCCACACCTTTCCCCACTCCTCTCCTCTCCTTATCTCCCTTTTTCCCTCCTCTCCCTCCTCCTCTTTCCCCCTCTTCCTCTCCTCTTTTTTCTCTCCTTTCTCTACTCTTTCCCTCCCTCCTCCCTCCTCTCTCCTCTCTTCAGGAGTGAGCTTGACCTCACGGTCTTTCACCCTCCCTTAGCTTTTTTCACTCACGGCTGGCATGGCATCATTTGAGCCACACCTGTGCTTCATGTTTTTGCTGGTTCATTGGAAGTGAGTCTCTCAGGCTTTCCTGCCCAGGCTGGCTTTGAAATCTCGATCCTCAGATCCCACCCTCTTGAGTAGCTAAGATGATAAGTGTGAGCCAACAGTTCCTGGCATAGAATTTTTTTTTTCCTTTATGTTTTCTCTATTCTAGAGAAGAGGTAGATGGAGCAGACAGGAACTTGACTTAGCTCCCTAACCCCCGTCCTGACCTGTATTTGCTTTGTCTGATTTGAATGAAGTTCATCCCATCCAGATTCATGGCATTTCTCCTTCCTCCCAAGAACCATGAAGATAACATGATGCAGGAATATTTATGAGTATCAGACTCCTTTTTTTTGTTGTTGTTGTTGTTGGCTGTACTGTGGGAATTTTTGCAGAAAAGGTACATACAAATTTTCATATGGCTCCCTTTGAGACTAGTAATTATCAGCCTTGGTTCATCATTCATGCTTTCCCCAGATGTGGAGGGCAAAATTACCAGTGGTGTAAGTATCACAGGGCTGCACGCAGAATCCAAGCTGTCCCTTTCAGCCTTTAGAATGACTGTGAACCTCCTCCTCTTCTTGGCCTGGTTCTTAGGAAGAATTTTTGCGCAGGGTGAACTGTGATCCAGTTCTCCTTCTCCTTCTTGCTCTTCTCAGATCCAACTCCCAAGTTCAGCCTCACATCCTGTCTCACTTGAATCTGTCTTTATAGTAAAGCAATGTTAGCCTGGTGCCAGTGGCGCACACCTGTAATCCTAACCACTCAGGAGGCTGAGTGGTTTGAAGCAAGCCCAGGCAGAAAAGTTCATGAGGCTCTTATCTCCAATGAACCAGCAAAAGGCTGGAAGTGAAGCAGAGTTCAGGTTATAGTGCCACCTTTGTGTGAAGAAGCTAAGGGACAACGCCCAGACTCTGAATTCAAATCCCAGCATTGGTCTGCATGCGTGCGCACGCGTGTGCGTGCACACACATGCACACGCCAGCAGTGTTTTCCTGTGGTACCGTTATTAAAAGTAATAATTCTAAGAATTGTTGACTTGAACCTTGAGGTTGCTCATTGTGTGTGTGTGTGTGTGTGTGTTTGTGTGTGTTTACCACATAAATCGGTGATTGTTTACTTACAGTGGTAAATTGTGGTTTTTCTGAGGTGGCTGATTTACCCATCTTGTGATTAATCCAATAACTATGAATCCTCTGGCCTCCACGTTTTCTTAGGAAGTAGGGATAAGGCTGGGAATGTGGCTTAGTGGTAGAGTGCTAGCCTTGAGCAAAGAAGCCCAGGGACGGTGCCCAGGCCCTGAATTCAAGTCCCAGGACTGGCCAAAAAATCATAATAAATAAGGCTATGTTGGGCATCAGAGGCTCACACCTGTCACCTTTGCTGCTAGGAGGCTGAGATCTGAGGATCGTGGTGTGAAGCCAGCCTGGAGCAGAAATGTTTGTGAGCCACAGCTCCACTGCTGGCTTTTTTGATAGTTAATTGGAGATCAGTGTCTCAAGAGACTTTGCTGCCCAGGCAGGCTTTGAACTGCGATCCTCAGATCTCAGCTCCTCAGTAGCTAGGATCGCAGTGGCTCACGTCACTGGCGCCTGGCCTGCTTTGTGATTTTTTGGGGGGAGGTTGTTGAAGACAAAATGTGGGGGGTGTCTCCATTCTGTATAGGTCCCGATACCCTGGCTTTGTTAGCAAGGTGCTGAGGCGGCTTCCAGGAAATCAGACAGCGCCTGGGAAGTGGTTGATTTCCCAAGCCTGGCTAATAACCCATACAGACTCCTTGTGGCTCTTACAGTTATTTCGAAAGAATGCACAGAAGCAAAATGAAAAGAAAGGGGGGAAAAAAAACCCATCAGACACCAAAACTTCAGAGGGCAAAAGTTCAAGCAAGGATTTATTTTTAAAGTTCAAAGATCAGGTCGCGTGGTGAGTAAGATCGAGAGCCATGGTTAAGATGCAAGAAGAGGTTGGGAAGCCCAGTGGAGCTGTTTTGTTTGGTGCACATTTGTACTTTGTGAGCCAACAAGCCTGCCATCTACCCCTGCCTGTTCCTAAAGAGCCTGCCGGAGGCACAGTCCTTTGACTTCAGTGTATGTAGGGAAGAGATCAAGGCTAGTTATTCACACACATACATATCCACATCTAAACACACACACACACGTGTGTGTATGTACACATATATAGCATATGCTGGTTGCAGAAGGGGTATTTCTACATCAGCATGCAGTATGCATACATCATAGCCCATCAACTTCACCCCCTCCATCCTAACCCCTTCTCCCCACATCCCTGCTTTTTCTCTCTCTTTCTCGTTGTGTCTCTGTGCTGGTTCTGGGGCTTGAACTCAGGGTTTTGAAAAGGCTCGTGGACTTTTCTGCCCGGGCTGGCGTGGAACCGTGATCCTCAGATCTCAGCCTCCTGAGTAGCTAGGATGACAGGCGGGAGCCACCAGCGCTCAACACGGTGGGGGCTAAAACCTATATTGATTTCTACAACTTTCTCAGGCTTCAGTTTAACCCACGGCAAGAGTTTACTCACCCTTCACCTTAAAATAAAAAAGAAAGGTGCTCGTAGAAGCTGAAAGCTGTGGAGGAGGTACATCGCTTAGGACAAACTGGTTTTATGCAAAAACCCAGTATCTCAAAAGAAAAAAAGCCACGTGGTTCGTGAAAGTAGCAGGCCACTACCAAAGTTCTCTCCTCCACATCGGCTGCTTGCTACCATCACATTGTCAGTGTCAGAGAACAGAAATCAAGCGATCTGGGGGTGCTGAACCTCTCTTACTGTCCCGCACAGACATTTCTGCCCCGGCTGGCTTCCAGCCTCGGTCCTCAGATCTCAGCCTCCTGAGTAGCTCAGATTATAGGCGTGAGCCACCGGCGCCTCGTCGGCTCAGACCACGCCAGCACGGAGCCCCGATTTTATGTAAGCCCCCCAAGGGCTCCGCCGTCGAGTAGTAGCTGAGAAACACGGCGGTGTTTGATGTGGTCCCAGCCCCGCTGTTTATTAAGCAGCACAGAAGGGTAAGCCAGGTGTCCCGCCGGGCCAGCTCCGGGGACCCGGCCGTCCCCTCACCGCATTTGGTAGATGTGGTGAGCGTTCTGACACGACGATAAGAAACTCATCATCTCCCTCACCTCCAACGCAGAGAGGTGAAGAGGTGAAGCCCTCTTGCCCTTTTCAGAATGACTAAATGGCACCAGCCCCACCCCGGCAGTGGCCCCCCTCCCCCTCCCCCCAACATGCTTCAGCTCTGACCCACGCGGGACACACACAGCCTACGCGTGGGCCAGAGCACGTGCGCGTCTGTCTCTCAGACACTGGCGCAGCCCGCGGTGCTCATGGGAGATCTGGCCAATGCCAAAGAGCACCGGCCTCCCCCCCCCCAGGCCTCTGCCTCCCACTGTCCCATGAGCCGCACTTCTTTGGGGTTGCATTTGTGTGGGTGCTGGGTCTTGAACTCAGGGCCTGCATGCTGTCCCTGAGCTTTTCTTCTGCTCAAGGCTAGCGCTCTACTACTTGTACCACAGCTCCACTTTCCTGATTGTGAGCACTCTGCAGAAATGATTGACGGGACACACGTACATGCACGCGTGCACGCACACACACACACACACATACACACAGTGGGTGAGGTCAACCAAGAGGAACACGAATGTGTAACTACACACGGCGACTCAGAACATTCCCACATGCGGCTTCACGTAAGCCTGCTGACATCTTGAAGGCACTTTTGAGGTTTCCTGAAACCCGGGACTCACCCGACCTTCTGCCTACTTAATGGTGAGAAGAAACAACGCAACTGTCAAGCCAAGTGCCGGTGGCTCACATCTCGAATCGTTGCTGTCCGGGGCAAGGGAGATGTGCAGATCCAGGATGGAAATCAGCCCCAGCAACACATCTGTGAGACTCTTATCCCTGGCTGACCAGCAAGAGGCTGGAGTTGGAGCTGTGGCTCCAGGGGTAGAGCAGCAACCTTGAGGGAAAAAGCCAAGCAAGAGAGGAAGGTCCCGAGTTCAAGCCCCAGTACTGGCATCCTTCCCGCAAGTCATCCAACAGATCACCACAGTAGAGAGGTGGTCACAAGAAGAGACAGAGGGGCCCTCTGGCAGCAGATCTGTGTGTGTCTGTGTGTCTGTCTCAGTTCTGGGGCTTGAACTCTGGGCCTGGGCACTGTCCCTCAGCTCTTCAGCTCAAGGTGAGCACTCTACCACTTGAGCCACAGCGCCATTTCCGGTTTTCTGGTGGTTCATTGGAGAGAGGAGAGTCTTCTGGACTTTCCTGCCCGGGCTGGCTTTGAACTGCGATCTTCAGATCTCAGCCTCCTGAGTAGCTAGGATGACAGGCGTGAGCCACCGGCGCCCGGCTCAGGCAGCAGATCTTAATGTGATGTTGACCAAAGAGTTCTAGAAAGTTTACATGACTAGCTGAGGTGTGTACATTAGAAAGTTGTTCTGAGGACCCCCCCCCCCACCTCGGGGTGGCAGTTCCGAGATGATGGGGTGGCAGACAGATGGCACGGAAGTCTGGAACCCAAGATGTCAGCTCAGCGGACAGGGCTGCTTGGATGTGGTTTAGACATCCTGAAGTCCCAGCCTGAAGTGTGGCCGAGGTGGAAATCGCTGTCCCCAGGATGAGTTACGACGAGCATGTCTGCGAGTGTGTGAACACACACAGCCTATCTTTGCCATCAGACGAGAAAGGAGTTTGACAAATGACGATTTCATCACACATTTGTAAAGAGACGCAAGCGGACCTTTACTTGTCCCAACTCTACTAGACATTCAGGCGACACAACCGCATCTTGCAGTGTTGCTTGTGATGTTAGATTCAGCAGATAGAAACGCTGGTTAGAATCCTAAAATGGTTCCTGTTATAGCATGTGGATACAAGTATAGAACACACACACACACACACACACACACACACACTCGTGCAGTTTAGTGTTGCGTACACTCACATAGTCCAAAGTTGATGGTGTGAGACAAAGTTAAACTCCCCCTTGGTGCCTTCCGACCCCTCCCCGCCCCCGATGTCTTCCCAGAGGTCATGTCTGTGGCCATTTGAGTCTGCAGTCTTTCAAAAGTCTTTTGGTCTGCAATCACAAGCAGGTCTGTGTGTTCCTCAACACGCTGACAGATCCGGTGTTGCTATCAGAAATGCCATGACCTGATCTATATCATCTGCCAGCCGCTCTGTTCATTCAGAAACACCTTCTCATGTTTGCTGGCAGGTAGGATCGTTTTGTTTTCTGTTATGCCAGTTGCTGGGGTTTGAACTCGGGGCCTTGCACTTTAATTTGGCTTTTCCACTCAAAGCTGGAGTGGAAAAGGGAGCCACACCTTCACTTCTGGGTTTGTTTTTTGTTTTTGTTTTGTTTTGTTGCTAGTTAATTGGAGGGTAGTGTCTTGGATTTGTCTGCCTGGGCTGGCTTCAAACCAGCCTCTTGAGTAGTTTGGATTATAAGCATGAGCTACCAGCTGAGCCGGCTCTTTTTTCTTTCTTTTTTTTTTTTTTTTTTTTGTTGGTCATGGGGCTTGAACTCTGGGCCTGGGCGCTGTCCCTGAGCTCTTCAGCTCAAGGCCAGCGCTCTACCACTTGAGCCACTTCTGGTTTTCTGGTGGTTCACTGGAAATGACTCTCACAATCTGTTCCTGCCCCAGGGCTGGTTTTGAACCGCGATCCTCAGATCTCGGCCTCCTGGGTAGCCAGGGCTTTCGGGGTGCATCCCAGGGGCCCTCGCTCACTCTCTTGACCAGGCTGTGTCTAGAGTATTGCTTTATCTAGAGTATTCCTTTATCGCTGTCTCGTTGGGGGCTGCCTCCTGGGATCTGCCTCTGCGTACTGTGTGCTTCATATTTTAGGCATTTAGGAATAGAGCAGCTTTGGGCTTTTTTCAAAGAATGGTTTGCGAGAAGCAGGCAGTAACATCCAGCCCTAGTATTGTGTTTTTCATTATACATCAGAAGGTCACGGAAAGCCTCTGCTTGCATCGAAATGCAAGGGAAAACAAAAGCAGTGGTGTGTGTGTGTGTGTGTGTGTGTGTGTGTGTGTGTGTGTGTGTGTGTGTGTGTGTGTGTGTGTGTGTGTGTGTGTGTGTGTGTGTGTGTGTGTGTGTGTGTGTGTGTGTGTGTGTGCACACCTGTGCATCGTTTTCTTTCCACATCGTGACTTTGAACACCCACACACCTTAGCAGCTGGAGGGGAGCAAAGCCCCCCACAAACACAGCCGCGGCAGAGATGAAAGACAGAAGTGGGGTGGGCGCCCCCCGTGTGTGCGCACAGAAGACAACTTCAGTGGCAAGAGCGCACGCGCGCGGCTCCTGAGTTGACAATGCCAGGGCCGGCCCCTTGCCTTGTCGGCAGGCTCTTCCCTGGCAGAGTGTGGGATTCGGCTTCTTTGGTGCCGGCTGCCCCTCTGAGGAACCCCACACCCGGGGCCAGGCAGAGCCCAGATGCTGCCCCCGGTGACAGGAGGGAGCGGCCGGTCCTCAACCGCAGCTGCCTTTATCTCTGCAGGCATCTTTCCGGGGCGCAGCTGAAGGCTGGGGGCTTCAGAAGGTTGCAGCGGGGGTGGGGAGGACCTTCAGGATGCGGGGGGCGGGGGGCGGCGAAGAAGGCAACCGAGATCCAATCTGGGCTCTGGAGATGGAGCTGGTGCGTGCGGATCGCAGCCTGGAGCAACTGTGGGAGCAGTACCTCAAAGATGGACACAGGGGACACGGCCTCTTTAACTCATCTGAACATAGAGTAGTTAGTTGGGTAGTTAGGCAGGTGCTGGGGCTTGAACTTCGGGTCTAGGCTCTGTCTCTGAAGTTTGTTGCTCAAGGCTGGTGCTCTACCACTTGAACCACGCCTCCACATCTGGCTTCAGAGTGATTTATTTATTTATTTTTGGGTCCGGTCGTGGGGCCTGAACTCTGGGCCTGGGCGCTGTCCCTCAGCTCTTCCACTCAAGGCAAGTGCTCTACCACTTGGGCCACAGCGCCACTTCCGGCTTTTTGCTTATGTGGTGCTAAGGAATCGAACCCAGGGCTTCATGCATGCAAAGCAAGCGCTCTACCACTGAGCCACCTTCCCAGCCCCTGGAGTGATTTATTGATTAGAATCTCACAGCCTTTCCTGCCCGGGCTGGCTTCGAACTGATATCCTCAGATCTCAGCCTCCTGAGTAGGAGTCCAGGCATGAGCCACTGGTGCCCAGGAATATATAATTCAAAAACATAATTGGCCAGGGATCTTGGGATGCAGCCCCGGCTCTACACGAAAGCTACACAGAAAGCCAGAGGTTGGCGAGGGAGAGGGTCCTGCCCCTTTCGAAGGCAGCCTGGGACCCGGCTCCGTTTTGATCCTTCGTGAAAGTGACTGGGGGGCCGACTGGGAGCTGCTATGTAGTGAGCTCAGCGAAGATTCTCAACCCACCAACCCGGCCACAGAGCAGCTGTGGACACACACGCAGATTACGGCGCCCATCCCCGACCCTGGCCTACTCGCTCCCAGGCACCACACCGCCCCAGGCCTCTCAGTTTCCCAGGTGCTGTTCCTGCAGTCCTCACATCTCAGCCTCGAGAGGAGCTGGGATTACAGGCGTGAGCCACGGGTGCCCGCCTACCGAGAGGCTTTTGTAGCCAAGTTTGTTCATGGGGAATGAGGAACCACGTCTGCCTGGAGAGCTTTGGAAGTTGGTTTGAGGCTGACGTGGGTCTTGATGTTTTTGAGGCAGATCCCTTAATTCAGGCCAAGGGCCGGGCAGGGGCAGGGTAAAACTTAAGTTGTGACAGAGAAGAACTATTAGTGACAAAAGGATCTAAATGTGTGTGTGCACACGCATGCACCTGTGTGTGTGTGTGTGTGTGTGTGTGTGTGTACATGCTGATACTAGGGCTTGAACTCAAAGGCCTTAAAATTCCCCGAGCTTCTCTCTGCTCAAGGCTGCCACTCTACCACTTGAGCCGCGCCTCCACTTCCAGCTTTTTGCTGTGGTGGAAATAAAATGAACAAAAAAAAGTGAAGGGACAACACCCAGGCCCGGAGTTCAGGCCTATTCCTGACCCGGAAAGAGAGGAGGGGGAGGGAAGGGGGGAGGGGGAGGGAGAGCACTGTGGGTTTGAGCCGGTGTGTGATGGAGGAGGTGACCCCCCGCCGCCCCACCCCCACCAAGAACCTCCACTTCAGCCTTCATTAGAGTCTCAACTGTTTGCTGTGGTTACTTTGATGTGGCCATTTTGCAACTGAGGACATTTTGCCATGGGTGGTTTTGATGATGTGGACCTTTCTGACTTTTGAAAAACAACCTAAAACCACTGAACTTTCAACTTTTTTTGTGGGGGGGGGGAGGGGAAGTCAAATAGTAATAATGTACCTCAAGGCTGGGCTGAGCAAGCGGTCCATCCACCGGCACAGCGGCTAGCCAGCCTGCCTGTCGGGTTTTCAGTGTAAGCCAGTTGGAGTGCTTTGGCAGCCCTCGCTTGCCAGGCCAGTGCTCTACCCCCTGAGCCTCATCGCCAGCTCAAATTTTATTCCCCAGTCCTAGCCTGCGACTGTGATCCTCCTGTCTTCCAGTTTCTACATGGCCAGGACTACAGGCGTGAGCCACAATGCCTGGCCTAAATATGAATTGTCAAAGACGAGTTCCTCAGTCACACGCATGAGCTACGTGTACACCTGCGGGCATACATAGATAGAGTAGCTGCGAAACAGTTCTGCTCCACTGATTACTCTCAGCGCTCCAGACTTGTGTAGACTTCTAGAGGGTTCTTCTTTTTCTTCCTCACTAGTTTATCCAGGAGTTGTCTAGTAGACTTCTAATGTGTTGCTAGACTATGTACAACCATGGTCATAGTTCACCTGACCCCGGCCCAAGAGTCCTTGCCAATGACTTTTTTTGTCGGTCATGGGGCTTGAACTCTGGGCCTGGGCGCTGCCCCTCAGCTCTTCAGCTCAAGGCGAGCGCTCTACCACTTGAGCCACAGTGCCACTTCCGGTTTTCTGGTGGTTCATTGGAGATAAGAGTCTCATGGACTTTCCTGCCTGGGCTGGCTTTGAACTGTGATCCTCAGATCTCAGCCTCCTGAGTAGCTGGGATGACAGGCGTGGGCTACTGGTGTCCGGCTCTCTCTGCCTTTTTGTTGTGGACTACTGGTTGGCCTTCTCTCATTTAGAAATCCATCCAGCACAGTTGTGTGCTGGCTTCTGTTCCCTTCAACTTAGCTCTGACTCCTTTCTACACACCCAGAAGGAATACTTAAAAAGGTTTCTTGGGGCTGGGAAGGTGGCTCAGTGGTAGAGCACTTGCCTCGCATGCATGAGGCCCTGGGTTCGATTCCTCAGCACTGCATACACAGAAAAAGCTGGAAGTGGCACTGTGGCTCATGGCTCAAGTGGTAGAACGCTCGCCTTGAGCTGAAGAGCTGAGGGGCAGCGCCCAGGCCCAGAGTTCAAGCTCCACGACCAACAAATAATAAATAAGGTTTCTCATCAGCCAGGGGCCAGTGACTCAGGCCTGTAATTTTAGCCACTCAAGAGACTGATACCTGAGAATCTCAGTTCAAAGCCAGCCTGCACAGATGAATCTAAGAGACTTCCAGTGACCCAGCAAAAAAGCCAGAAGCGGTGCTGTGGCTCAAGTGGTAGAGCACTCGCCTTGAGCAAAAACAAAAAACTCAGGGACAGCACCTAGGCCCTGAGTTCAAGCCCCACGACCGACATACAAAAGGTTTTTGTTTTTGTCTTTTGGCAAGGCCTAGGATATGCAAGGGTGAGAAGACTTCATCTCCAGGCTTTGGCAGGCAGAGTATTGACGTGGCTAGCTTTTTGCAAGATGCCACCAACCTCTCCTTGTGACTAAGAATGCCACTGTAGCGGGGCACCGGCGGCTCCCACCCGTCGCCCTAGCTACTCAGGCGGCTGCGATCTGAGGCTCTGAGCCCGGCCAGCCTGGGTAAGAACGTCTGGGAGACTCTGAGCTCTAGGTAAACACCAAAGCAAACCTGTGGCTCAATTGGTAGAACACACAAAAAACCCCGACAATCTGAGGGACAGAGCCCCGGCTCTGAGTTCCGCCCCAGGACCCGCACAGGACGAAAAAGAATAGCACTGTCAGTGTTCATGTGTGATGCATAAAGCCCTCCTGCCCTGACACCCAAGTTTAAGGTACCCCCGGCCCTTTGCACCGACTCCCCACAGCATCCTCAGTGCGAGTAATCGGAGCTGAGGGTCTCAGCGCACTTTCTGGCTGGCTCTGAGCCTCGATCCTCCAATCTCGGCCTCCTGAGTAGCTGGCATGACGGCGCGCGTGGCGCCCGCCGCCCACGGGTGTTAGGTGGGCGGTTGCGGGTGTCCTCTCCCACGGGCCCGTTCAGGCAGTAACCGAGGGCATCTTGTAGATGGGCACCCCCGTCTCTGGGACCCCGATTTCCCCTCTTCCAAGAAAGACAGGCTGCCCCCCAGCCTCGGGCTGCGAGGTCCCCCCTCCCCAGCCCCCTGCGCCCCGGTGCCCGCCCGAGGGTTGGCTCTGCTGATGGCCAAGCGCTCCAGCAGGTGACTCCCCCACTTCCCCCTGCCCCCCTCCCTCCCGTGACAGCCAGGCCGGGGGGCTTGGCTTCCTTTCTGGGGTTTTCGCCAGCTCGCTGTGTGCTCCACACCCACAGAAGCCGCCCAGGAGCCCCAGCGCGTCCTCCTGCTGAGTCCCGCGTCCCCTGCACCCCGGGCCTCCCACTCCCGCCCCCAGGGGCTGCGTACTTCTTCTAGAAAGTTCCAAGGCAGCCAAGGTGACGGGGTGTCGCCTAGCCAAGGCATCTGGTGAGGTGGGTAATGAGTCTCCTCCTGGCTAGGCTCCAGGCGGGCCCGTGATTTCTGTATTCAAGGGAAGGGGCAGAAGGTTCTGGAAAGAGATGAGCAGAGGGGGCAGGGGTGCCAACGTGGGCAGGATCCTTAGGAGCCGAGAGGAGGAGAATGAGCAGGTTGGAGCTGAGGGGTGAGGGGGCCGCGGGGCGGGGGGCCAGGGGGGGGCCGGGCTCTGGGACGGGGTGATTAGGAGCCAGGCCTGGCAGTCACACGCCGGCCGGACCCCCTCTCCTCTGGGGGGACGCGGGGGGTCGTGTGTACCTGCCGCCCGCGTGCCACAGAGCACAGCGGCCATGCGACAACAAAGCTCCTGAGGTGTTTATGATGGAGATTGCGTGTGTGTGTGTGTGTGTGTGTGTGCGCACGCGTGTGCGTGTGCACCCCCAGCCTCCCTCCTGGGGAGCCTGCCTGTCCCCTGCTGCCTGTGTCAAGCCAAGCCCACACGAGCTGCTGGCTGTTGAGCGCGTGCAATTCCAGAATTCCTTCCAGTCGCCTTCTGCCCGGTAGGAAGCCTTTGCCCATGCCCTCCTCCTGAGCCGGCCCCCCCAGACCCCTGGAGATGTCCAGGAAAGCGAGGCCTGGGGGGGTGCTGGACACTGGACAGCCCCCTCTGCCAGCTCCCCCCACCCCCAAATAAGGTGGTGTCCCAGAGAAACAGAGTGACACCAACTGCAAGGAGTGAACTCAGCCTTCCCATAACCAGTAGGACAAGGGTCAGGGCAAGACCCCCCCACCACCCCCAAGCTAGCCGGGGTCCACAGAGCTGCCAAAAGCTTTGGACCTGTACACAGCAAATCCTTGTGGGTTTTTGTTTTGTTTTGTTTTTTGGGGGGGTCGGTCATGGGGCTTGATCTCACGGCCTGGGCGCTGTCCCTCAGCTCTTCAGCTCAAGGCGAGCGCTCTACCACTTGAGCCACAGCGCCACTTCGGTTTTCTGGTGGTTCACTGGAGATAAAGAGTCTCACGGACTTTCCTGCCCCAGCTGGCTTTGAACCAGAATCCTCAGGTCTCAGTCTCCTGAGTAGCTAAGAGGACAGGCGGGAGCCACTGATGCCCAGCTCCCACTAGCTTTCCTAAACAGCTATGTTCCCTCCAAACAAATCAGTCGCTCTCTTCCCAGCACCCCCCCCCCCACTTCTGGGTCTCATACCTTTGCAGGTAAGGTTTTCTTACCCTGGAGCAACAGCCCCAGGCCCTTTGCACATCCCCACGCTCTTTAGCCTTCAAGGGTCAGCAAAATGTAGCCTGTTGAGTGAGGCTCTCCTGGACGCTTGCTGGCGCTGGAGCCGTGGCCAGCCCCCCTTGCTTCCTCCTGCGGCCCGGCGGCCACCACCATTGCCACCCCCGATGTGGGTTGGGGCTGAGTCAAACCCCGCTGGCTCCCAGGGGACGGTTGGGAGACAGTTGAGAGGTTCCTCACTCTCAGTGTCTTCTGCCTTATGTGGGTGTTTCCCCCCCCCCTTCTTGGGGACAGGAAGAAAAGAAGGCAGGCTCTGAGATTTTTGTTACAGGGAGAATAAAACAGATGAAAAGTATTCTTTCTTTAAAAAAAAATTTAAAAATAGGGCTGGGAAGGTGGCTCAGTGGTAGAGTGCTTGCCCAGCATGCACGAAGCCCTGGGTTCGATTCCTCAGCACCACAGACACAGTTAAAGCCAGAAGTGGCGCTGTGGCTCAAGTGGTAAGAGCGCTCGCCTTGAGCAAAAGCAGCTCAGGGACAGCGCTCAGGCCCTGAGTTCAAGCTCCAGACCCAGCCAAAAAAATAAAAAATAAAAAATATAATGTAGATGAAATGTAGATTTAAACTACCAAGGCGATCTGTGGTGTCTTTAAGTGGCAGATGTAAGGGGAAAGACTGTCTGTGCCAGCATCGGGTCTTGAACTCAGGGCCCGGGCGCTGTCCCCGAGCTTTCTTCCACTCCCGGCTGTCACCCCACCAAAGTCACAGCTCTGCTTCAGGCTTCCTGGTGCTTCATCAAGAGAAAGAGTTTCATGGACTTTCCTGCCCAAGCTGGTCTTGAAGCGCGATGCTCAGATTTCAGCCTCCAAATGAGCCAGCTAGCGTCACCGGCAGCAGCCCGAGAAAGATGGTTTGTTTTTGCTCTCTGGCCGCTGTCCTGGAAGAAGGAGACGTGAAGGTAGTGCAGGCTCTCAGCGCCCAGACCCTGAGTTCAAGCCCCAGGACTGGTTCCCATAAAGGTGATGTGCAGAGAGGTTACAATTGTCAGGTAAAGACTTTAATGTACTTTTTGAAAAGGTCACACAGCATACTCTTCTCCACCTTGTGTTCTAACCTAGTGATTTTGGTGACCTCTTTCCTGTCAGCCGGAGGTCTCTCTTCCTCTTTTTATTGGCTACCTGTGGTTTATGGGATGCATGAGTCATAATGTTGTAGACCCGTGGCTGAATATTTAGGTTGTTTCCAGTTTAGTGTGTGTGTGTGTGTGTGTGTGTGTGTGTGTGTGTGTGTGTGTGTGTGTGTGTGTGTGTGTGTGTGTGTGTGTGTGTGTGTGTGTGTGTGTGTGTGTGTGTGTGTGTGTGTGTGTGTGTGTTGGTTTGAACTCAGAGCCTGGGCACTGTCCTTGAGCTTTTCTACTCAAGTCTGGCATCCTGCCACTTGAGCCTCAGCTCTGTTTCCAGCCCTTTTGCTAGTTAAGAGTCATTCCTGCCTGGGCTGGCTTTCATCCTCAGATCCTCAGATCTTAGCCTCCTCAGTCTTGAGGCATGAGCCACCAGCGCTCAGCTTCTGGGGTTATTTGATGGAACCTGGGGTGCCTGCACACAGACAAGTCATCATCAGGGCAACAAGGCTCCAAGTAACTACCGACTGTTATCTTTAGTGAATCTGTTAGTTGACAGAATAAGAGGAAGGAAAGGAGGAGGGGAGGGAGGAAGGAAGGAAGGAAGGAAGGAAGGAAGGAAGGAAGGAAGGAAAGAAGGAAGGACAAACTATACAGTAATTTGGAGTGAACTCCCGGGCACTGGTGGTAGATCATGCCTGTAATCCTCATTACTCAGAGGCTGAGAGGATGGAGGATTGCAGTTTGAGGCCAGCCTGGGCAGAAAAGTTTGCATGCCAGTGCAAGGTTAAAGCCCTGGTGTTGCCCCCCCCCCCAAAAAAAGTAAACTAATGATACAGAAATTATATATAGCCAGACCCTGGTGGCTCATGCGTGTCATCCTAGGTACTCAGGAGGCTGAGATCTGAGGTTTGTGGTTCAAAGCCAGCCTGAGAAGAAAAGTCCGTGAGACTCTTATCTCCAGTGAACCACCCAAAAGAAAGCTAGAAGTGGTGCTGTGGCTCAGGTGTAGAGCTCTCGCCTTGAGTAAAATAAGCTCAGAGACAGTGCCCAGTCCTGGAGTTCAAACCCCAGGAGCAGAAAAAAAAATGATATACAGGCTGGCAAAAAGACCCCTTATAGTTCCCTATGTGTGGGTGGGAGAAATGCTGATTGTCCAAATAAAAAAGAGAACAGATACTAGAGTCCTATGACTGCCAGAAGCAAAGAAGTTACGATAAATTAAAAATGAGAAGCCCCTCTCATTGCCATATTAATAACCAAGATGGTCTGAAATCTGCAATATGCATTTGGCGTTGGTCTGTGCAGTCCAGGCTGGTCTTGAAGCCAAGATCCTCCTGCCTCAGACTCCCAAGGGCAGGGATTACAGGGATGTACCACCATGCTTGGCAGAAGTTTCACTCCAGCTTGGAATGCTTTTCACAAGCAGAAACAGGTTTGATGTTCAATCTGTGTATTCGGTGTTTGGTTGATGGCATATAATTACAAGTCAATTTTTGTGTGTGTGTGTGTTTTTCTAGAAGCAGGCTTGCACCTGACCCGCCATGACATCACCCACAGAATTCACAGTGAGTACAAGCGGTGCCTGCAGTCACCTCAGAAAAACCTGCGCGCTCCCTCCGCAGCCTTCCCTACCCGGGGTCCCCAAGGAGGAGCTCCCCGCGGGGGAAGGGGGTGCGTTCTCCAGAGCCAGCCCCCTCGCCGCGTGGGTGAGAGCCCAAGGAGAGCGGGCGTTTGTCAGCCTGTGGGGAAATGAGGAAGACAGGAAAATCTGATTTTAGAACTTACTACTAGCTAAGAGTCTGAGGAGCTTTAGCTGGGATGGTCTTGGTCTTCCTGTCTCTTCTGAACCTTAGGCAAAAGAGCCCCAGAGAGACACGTTAATCTTGTGTATGTATGTGTTGGGGCTGGGGCTGGAATCCAGCACCTACTTCCCACTTGGCTAGCCTTCTACTGCTTAAGCCATAGCGTCACTTGCTGGCTTATTGGAGATAAGAGTCTCAAGGACTTTTTGTTGTTGTTCTTGGTCGTGGGGCTTGAACTTTGGGCTTGGGTGATGTCCCTGAGCTCTTCAGCTCAAGGCGAGTGCTCTACCACTTGAGCCACAGTGCCACTTCTGGCTTTTTCTGCTTATGTGGTGCTGAGGAATCGAACCCAGGACCCCCTGCATATAAGGCAAGCACTCTACCACTGAGCCACCTTCCCAGCCCCAACTATGTGGTCATTCCCAAAGCACATCAGGGTGTACATTTCTCTGGAAAATATCTGAGTCCAATAGTTACATAGAGAATCAACTTTTTTTTAGTATAAAGCCAAATGTATTTAAGCGTAAAGTTAATTGTAGTTATGTATATTATATAATTACATACAGCAAATGATATGCATAATAATTTATAGTTATGTTGTATATATTACACTTATATAAATATAATATAAATATAAATCTATTATATAATTATAAAATTAACTATGATTAATTTGAATCATACATGCCTTGGAGACCATCACATGGCCACAGTCATTCAGATTTTGATCAAAAGCAGGACACTGGTGGCTCACGCCTGCCATCCCAGCTGCTCAGGAGGCTGAGATCTGAGGATCGCGGTTCAAAGCCAGCCCGGGCAGGAAAGTCTGTGAGACTCTTCTCCAATTAATCACAGAAAAAGCCAGAAGTGGCGCTGTGGCTCAAGTGGTGGAGCGCCTAGGGTCCCCCCCCCAAAAAAAGAAAAGGGTTGTCTGCTTAGAGAGTTGGGTTTGGGCCGCTCCCACCCCTGGCGAGGACCTCTGACCCCAGCACCACCGGGCCGAGGCCCGACGGACAGACAGACAGACGGGAGGCGGGATCCGGGGCTGGCTGGGGTGCGGGCGCGGGGGGGGGGGGGCCTGGCCTGACGCCCGCCCCCCGCAGAGCCCGACCCCCCCTCTGCCCGGTGACGACGGCTACGACCCCACGCTGTCGGCGGACGACTACGCCGGCCTGGACCTGGCCGACTTCTTCTGCGACCAGAGCTGGGCGCGGCGCGCGGCGGGGCGCGTGCTGCCGCCGCTGTACGCGCTGGCCTTCGCGCTGGGCGCCGCGGGCCACGCGCTGGCGCTGCTGGCGCTGCGGGCCCGCGCGCGCGCCCGCCCGGCCGCGCGCACCGCCACCGACGTGCTGCTGGCCAACCTGGCGGCCGCCGACCTGCTGCTGCTGGCCACGCTGCCGCTGTGGGCGGCGGCGGCGGCGGCGGGGCGCTGGCCGCTGCCCGCCGCGCTCTGCCGCCTGGCGCGCGCCGCCTACGCGCTCAACCTGTACGGCTGCACGCTGCTGCTGGCCGGCGTCAGCGCGCAGCGCTACCTGGCCGTGGCGCGCGCCGCGCATGCGCGCGCCGGGCCCCGCGGCCGCCTGCGCCGCGGCCGCGCCGCCTGCGCCGCCGCCTGGCTGGCCGCCGCGCTGCTCTGCCTGCCCGAGCTGCTCTACAGCCGCGCCCGCGGCCCGCCCGGCCGCGCCGTGTGCACCGCCGTCTACCCCGGCGACGACGCGCCGGGCCTCAAGTCGGCCGTGCTGACCCTCAAGGTCCTGCTGGGCTTCGTCCTCCCCACGGCCGTCGTGGCGGCCTGCTACGCCCTGGTCATCCGCGCGCTGCTGCGCGCCCGGCGCGGCCGCCGGCGCCGCGCCCTCAAGCTGGCGGCGGCCGTGCTCACGGCCTTCGTCCTGTCCCGGCTGCCCTACAGCGGCCTGCTGCTGCTGCAGGCGGCCGGCGCCGCCGCGCACGCGCACGCCGCGCACGCCGCGCCCGACGCCCCGGCCGCGCCCGCGCACGCCGCGCTGCTGCCCGGCTGCGCCGCGGCCGCGCGCCTGGAGCTGGCGCTGCAGCTGGCGCAGGCGGCCGCGCTGCTGCACAGCGGCCTCAACCCGCTGCTCTACGTGTTCGCCGGCCAGCGCTTCCGCCGCGACCTGGCCGCCGCGCTGCGGCGCTGCGGCTGCGCCCGCCCGGCCCGCCCGGCCCGCGGCGCCAGGCTGTCCTCCACGCTGCTGGAGACCACCTCCGGGGCCCGGACCCTCGCCCCCGGCCTGCCCGAGGCCCCGGGTTCGAGTCCTCGGTCCCACAGACACAGCGACAGCCCGAAGTGGTGCCCAGGCCCCGAGTTCAAACCCCGGGACTGGGGGAAAAGACTCAGGAGGTCGTCCGCGAGGCGCTGTTAGGTTGAGCCGCGGTCAGCGCCACCGCCGGCCCCGCGCCGGAGGCTGGGGGCCGAGGATCGCGGTTCGAGGCCAGCCCGGGTGGAGACGTGCGCAGGACTCGGACCTCCCGTGAAGCACCGGGAAAGCTGAGCGCCGGGACCGGCCCACGCCATCCTCCAGCCGCCCCCCCCCCCCCCCCCCCCCCCGGTGAGGCCGGGGCTGGCACCGGTCTCTGATGACGCTCCGTGCTCACCGCCCGGGCCGCCGGGATTCCAGGCGCCCGCGCCAGGCCGCGCCGCGCTCTGAACCTCCGGCCTCTTCTGGACCACCCAGGGGCAGAAGCAGCCGCCAGGCCGGGAACAGCCGAGCCCCGCGCCTCCGCCTCTGCCCCCAACGAGGGGACGGGACCGGGCAGGAGAGCCCAGAAAGGACACAGCGCAGTGCCTTTTTTTGGGGGGGGGGGGTCCGGTCGTGGGGCCTGAACTCTGGGCCTGGGCGCTGTCCCTCAGCTCTTCAGCTCAAGGCTAGCGCTCTACCACTTGAGCCACAGCACCACTTCTGGCTTTTTTCTTTTTGCTTATGTGGTGCTGAGGAATCGAACCCAGGGCCTCATGCATGCAAGGCAAGTGCTCTACCACTGAGCCACCTCCCCAGCCTCAGTGCCTTCTTTTGTACTTGTCTTTCCTCAAACTGTGGTGCAAACTGACCACACGGGAATCATAGTGGAAAACGCTCGTGGCTGCGCCCGGCTGGGTGGTGAAGAGCCCGCAGTCACAGAGCAGACAGACAACCAGCCGCGGAGAGAGCAGGCGTGAATCGGGAAGTCAAGATGCGATGCACGCACACACCTGCGCGACCGCGGCCAGGCCCTTCCCCCCGCAGCCTCCCCCCCATCTCCCCCCATAGCCCCCCTTCCCACCCTGAACTCTGGGCCTGGGCGCTGTCCCTCAGCTCTTCAGCGCAAGGCCAGCGCTCTACCACTTGAGCCAGAGCTCCACTTCCGGGTTTCTGGTGGTTCCTGGGAAATCGGTCTCACAGACTTTCCTGCCCAGACTGGTCTGGAACCGCGATCCTCAGATCTCAGCCTCCTGAGTAGCTAGGCTGACAGGCCTGAGCCACGGGTGCCTGGCCTAGATGTTCTCTTCTGCCCCGGGGTGGGTGTCGTGGCCAGCACCGGGGGCTTTGGCTGTGACCAGGGTGGTGAAGCGGAGTCTCATGCTACTTGGCAGGCCTTTACAGTCCCATAGCATTTAGATGGTTTTCCTCCACTGGTTTGGGGAGCACAGACATTTCACCAAGGGTGACTGTGCGTCACGCCATTCCTCACATCTGCCTGGCTATCTTCATCATGAGATCTGGTATCCGGTTGGTTACATTCATGTCTAGGCCAAAGTGAGCCACACCTCCAACCTGGTGGTTTTTTTCCAGCTAAGCATCACTGGGCTGGCGTTCTTGGTCTTGGTCTTGGTTCTGGCTGCTGGCTTGTGTTGGTTGGCATGCAGGCCTCATCCAAGGCTGGTGCTCTGCCCCTTGAGCCATGCCTTCCTTTTCTGGCTCTTTGCTGGTTAATGGGAGACTTTGTCTGCCTGGGCTAGCTTGGAACCACCATGGCTACTCAGTCCCCACCAAAGTGGTCTGACCCGAGCTGCTCGCGTGTAGCGCTTAGCTACGCGATCTCGCAGGCTCCCAGTGATGTGAGAGGCGCTGCGGCCTCCGAGTGGGCGGCTGGGGTGCGACAGGGTCAAAGGCCGGGCTCATCCCAAGTTGGTGCACGAGGGGAAACTTTCAACCGCAACACATGTGCGCATCCTTCATCTCTGTGACCGCTCCCCGGGTGTGGGGGTGCTGTTTCTGAGCTGTTGCGCTCAGGGCCAGTGCGCACCACTGTGCGGCCACAGCCCCACGTGGGAGACTCACACGGCCTTTCCCGCTGGGGACGGGCGCCCCGCCCCTGGGTTTGGTGGCATGGTGGGGGAGCCGCCCCTTCCCGTCCGACCCCGCCCCTCCCCGCCAGGCCCCGCCTCCGCGTAGTCGTAGTGCTCGTGTTTATTGAAACCCTGAGGTCAGACATCGTCCCGCCGGCCGGGCCGTGTGCGGGTTCTTTGGCAGGGGGCCGGCCTCCGAGGCCGGGGGGGGGGGGGGGGGGGGTAAAGTGCGTTCTAGTGGCGGCGGGGCCGTAGTGTGAGGGACAAAGTGCCTCGGCGCATGCGCGCACGTGTGTGTGTGTGGGGGGCGGGGAATGGATCCCGCGGGGCCCTCCCTCCGCATTTCTCCCGCGTGGCCCGCGAGCCGCTGGGCGGCCTAGGGCCCGTCGCTGCCGTCGTAGATGACGGGCCGCTCCACCGTCAGGCGGTAGAACACCTTTTTGGAGACGAACCTGCGGAGGCGAAGGGGACGCGGCGTCGGCCGGGGCCGGCGGGGAGGGGGAGCCCCGGGGCCCCGCACCCCCCCCCCCCCCGCGCCCCGGGGCCGCGCGCACCTGGAGAAGGTGTTGTCGAAGATGAGCATGTAGAGGCCGCGCGTGCGCGCCTTGAGCTGCCCGCGGATGTTCTCGCGGTGCGAGTTGCAGCGCGTGGTGGGGATGAGCACCTGCGGGAGGGGGGGGGAGGTGACGCGGGGACCCACGCGGGGGGAGAGGGAGGGGACCCCCGCCCCCCCCCCCGCGCGCACCTTGCACTGGTCGAGCGGCGTGTCCTCGGCCTGGCGGAAGACCACGCTGAAGGAGATGCTCTTGGGGTCGGAGGAGAAGACCCAGCCGATGGTGAGGCCGGGCTCGGGCACGCGGATGAGCAGCAGGCTGTAGCAGCTCGAGCGCACGAACAGCTCGCGCCGCGCCTCGCCGAAGCGCGCGATCTCCTCCACCGTCAGCGCCAGCCGCAGCCTGGGCGGGGCCGTGCGGGGGGGGGGGGGCCGTCACCACCCCCACACACACACCCCCCCCCATCCCCCCGGCAGAGCCGGCCAGCCCAGACAAGCGTAGACTCAGCTCCCCACAACTGTCAAAAAAGCCCGAGGCGGCGCGCACGGCTCAAGGGTGGAGCACCAGCCTGGCGCGTAAAGCCAGGGACAGCATCGAGGTCCCGAGTTCAAGGCCCGGCCTGGCGCGCGCGCACAGGCCCCCCGCCCCCCCACGGCACCTACATGAGCTCCCCGGACTTGAGCAAGCAGATCTCGGCGTCCTGGCCCCCGGGCTCGTCCTTGCTGTCGTCGGGCGTCAGCAAACTGGACGGGAGGTCTCTGCAGGAGCGGGCGCGGGCGCGGGCGTCAGGCCTGGCGCGGGGAGGGGCCTGCGTGCCCCCCCCCCCGGCAGCAGCCCAGCGGGACCTCCATCGACAGCCCGACTTGACTGTTGCCGTGCGTGTGTCCCACCACACCTGACGCCCCCCCCCCCCCAGTGTCACTGCACCCCTGGACTTCACAGATGGAGACCCGGGACCTCTCCAGCTGTCTTTGCAAGGTGGGCCCAATCCCGTTAGCCCGCACAGACAGCTGCCAGTGGCGCTGCGGCCTACGCAGTAGCGTGCTTGCCTGGAGTGCAAGAGCCACGGCCCCGGGTTCCCGCCCTGCTGCGCGCGGGCTGCCCGGCGCGTCTCAGCGGATGCTTCACGCTCGAATAGGGGCTGCACCCTGCGGCTCACGCGGCGGGGAGCTGGGGCGCCCGAGTGGTAGCCCTGGGCTCATGCCTAGCCAAGAGCACGAGGACCCGAGTTCAAACCCCGGCCCTGAAGTGAGAGCTTCCTTTGCACTGCATCTGCACACTGTGTGTCACGTGAGACCGAGTGGCCACAGCTGTTACAAGACTACACGCCCCTGAGGTGCTGGCTAGAGCTTAACACGGCGCATGCGTGTGCAACGGGAGCCGGGCAGGGAGTGCATGCATGTGGCCACCAGGTGGCGCCCTGAGGACGCCATCGAGGTCGCGACCCCCTCCGAGCCTGGCGCGCGCGTGCGCCCTGCACTCCAGGGTGACAGGTGTCTGGTGCCAGCCCTCAGTTCTTTCCTTCTGCTCGTGGAGAGCCGGGATTACAGGGGGGCTTTGCAATGCCCGCGTCTACCTGGCTGTTTCATGACCTGCTGCCGTTCTCGGGGGGGGGGGGGAAGGGGGAGCCGCCTCTACCTCGCCCCCCCCCCCGTCCCGTCCACGGGCGGCCTCCCAAGCGGTAGGGGTCGCCCTGTTCGCGAGCCCCGGAACACGCCCACCCGGGAGAAGGTTCTAGAAGCCAGTGAGGATCTGAAGGCTGGCCTGAGAAACGCACCCACCGGGATGCAGGTTTTCTCTTTGCTTCCCACGTCCTATTTTATCAGTAAACTTTGCCTCAGCACGATCTGTCCCCTCCCGGCCATTTTTCCTTTGGTTATAGCGATGGTTAGCGGCGGAGCCGCGCCTTGAGCACAGACGCACCGCCCCCGAGCTCCAGCCCCGGCGGGGGGTAGCTGAGACCACGTGATGAGTTCTGGGGTCTTGACAGGGCCGTGCTCCGACGGCGCATAAGCCTGCAGTTCACCCTCACGCCAGCATGGGGCGCCACTGAGCGACCACGCCTGCCCGGCCGGGCTGCTGCACCCGGGGCTCCTCCTCCATCCGCCCCCCCCCCAGCCGGCCCGGCCCCGGCGGCGCACGCGCACGCGCCAGCCTCGCTCCTCGGGAGGCTGAGATCGGAGGCTCGGGATCCGAGGCCCATGCAGAGCTCATGTCCGCGTCAACCGCCGCGAAGCTGGAAGCGGGGCCTCCCCGGCGCCCTGGGCGGGGCCTGCGGGATGGGGGAGGAGGGCACCTGCCCAGGACGCTTAAACGTTCGGAGGAAACCCCAACCACAACAGAGAAGGGAGCCCGCCTGCCTCCGCGCGGACGCCCGGTGCAGGTGAGTCTGCCCCCGGGCCCCGAGCCGGCACCAATGCCGTGTGGCCGCGCGTGCACAGGAAGCCCGGGGAGCTCAGCTGAGACCGGGAAGGGGGGAGGCCAGGCTCTGGCTGGACTTGTTAACCCTAGCCATGCCTTGCTTTTGCATTTTATACAATCCTTCTGTTGCTCTTTTTCTTTTGTCTGTCGTGGGTGTTGAACTCTGGGCTGGGCGCTGTCCCTCAGCTCTTCAGCTCAAGGTGAGCGCTCTGCAATTTGAGCCACAGCGCCACTTCTGGTTTTCTGGTGGTTTCTTGGAAAGTCTCATGGACTTTCCTGCCTGGACTGGCTTTGAACTGTGATCCTCAGCCCTCAGCCTCCTGAGTAGCTAGGATGACAGACATGAGCCACTGGTGCCTGGCTTTTTGAACCATGGAAAACATAAGAAAATAGAGAGGAATGGGGCTGGGAAGGTGGCTCAGCGGTAGAGCGCTTGCCTTGCATGCCTGAGGCCCTGGGTTCCATTCCTCAGCACCACATACACAGAAAAAAAATTATGTATCTATATAGGGGGAGGGGGGAGGGGGGAGGGGGGAGGGGGGAGGGGGGAGGGGGGAGGGGGGAGGGGAAGTAATTCCACCAGCCACAGGCCAGCAGCTCCAGCTGCTTTTGCTCAGCCACAGCTCCACTTTTGACCTTTTTGATTATGATGAGTGGATCTGAGTCTCAGACTTTACTAGGGTGACAGGCCGTGGGGCTTGAACTCTGGGCCTGGGCGCTGTCCCTCAGCTCTTCAGCTCAAGGCTAGCGCTCTACCACTTGAGCCACAGCACCACTTCTGGCTTTTTTCTTTTTGCTTATGTGGTGCTGAGGAATCGAACCCAGGGCCTCAGGCATGCAAGGCAAGCGCTCTACCACTGAGCCACCTTCCCAGCCCAGAGGGCCTAATGTTTAAAACTCTAACCGCACAGACACGTTCAGCCCCAACCTCCCAACAATAATTCTTACACTGGATTTTTATATTGCTGCCCTCCTCTTATTTTTGTCAGTACTAGGACTTGAACTCGGGGCCTGGCATCCTCTTAACTGTTCTTACTCAACACTAGCATCCACCCCTGAGCTACAGCCCCACTCTGGCTTGGTGGTAGTTGGATTGGAGGTAAGCGTCGCGGGCTTTTTCTGCCTGGGCTGGCTCTGCACTGTGCGCCTCAGGCCTCAGCTCCAGAGAGCGGCCTGTGCGTGGTCAGTGCCTGTCCCGGGGAACCAGCACAGCAGCGCCGGGGGGCGGGGCAGCGGCTTTGGGGCGGGGCTGAAGCGCCGGGGGGCGGGGCAGCGGCTTTGGGCGGGGCTGAAGCGCCGGGGGGCGGGGCCGCGGCTTTGGGGGCGGGGCCGCGGCTTTGGGGGCGGGGCAGCAGCACCAGCAGGCGCAGCCCCGCAACTCGGAAGAAAAGCCAAGTTGCTTGCGCCGTGTTTTAGCGCCTTCCTGTGAACACAGCGCCAGCGGCTCTGACCTACTTCCTCAGCCCCGTTGGCAGCCCTATCGCGATCGCAGATCTAATGTGGTCGAGTCGCGGGGACTGTTTACGGGGCCTTCCACAGGGGCAAGGCGGCGCTTCCTTCCTGGGGAGTGGGGGGGGGGACAGGACTAACTTCAGAGACAGGCGTGCGGGAGTGAGTGGATTACAGCGCGGCGGGGCCCTGTCCCTGCCGGGTGTCAGCAAGAGCAGGGAGTGCGGGCGGGACGCGCACTCGGGTCACGGGCCCGGGCCCCGCTGGGGGCATCCGCCTGGGCGGGGCTCCTGAGAACCCGGGGCGTTCAGGGAAGGAGGCCAGGACTGGCACGGAGGCGGGTGCCCCGCGCGGTGGAGACCCCTGCTGCGCGCCCACCCGGCTGTTGGGGATTTTCTGGGGTCCCACGGTGTGTGTGGGGGGGGGGCGGTGAGGCCCTGGGAATGAGCACGGCGGTGACTGCGCCAGGACGGGGTGGCCGTCGCCCCGTCCACGGGCGGCCCCCCCACCCCCCCCCGCGGGGTCTTCTCCCGCAGGAGCGTGCGTGCGCGTGCGTGTCAGCATGATGGCCACCACCGAGGACGAGTACCAGGACCCCGGCTTGTTCGGGCCGCCGGACGGCGACGGCGGCGACAGGGAGGCCCACGAGCGCTTCGCGGCCTTCCGCAGGGCCTTCCTGCCGGCCGTGTACCTGGCCGTGTTCGCCTGCGGCCTGGTGGGCAACGCGCTGGCGCTGGCGGTGTACGCGCGCTCGCGGGCGTGGCGGAGCCTGGCCGACCTGCTGCTGGCCAACCTGCCGCTGGCCGACCTGCTGCTCGTGAGCACGCTGCCCTTCTGGGCCTACGCCGGCCTGCACGAGTGGGTCTTCGGCCAGGGCCTGTGCAAGGCGCTGCAGGGGCTCTCCGCCGCCAGCCTGTACGCGTCCATGCTCACGCTCACGGGCATCACCGTGGACCGCTGCGTGGTGGTGGCCTGGGCCACGCAGGCGTACGCGCGCGCGGCGCGCTGGGCGGCGTGGGGCGGCGGCGCGTGCGCGCTCGCCTGGGCCTGCGCGCTGCTGCTGGCGCTGCCGCACGTCCTCTACGGCCGCGCGCAGCGGCTCGACCGGCTGGTGTGCCACTACCACCACGAGCGCGTGGCCGCCGCCGCGCTGGCCGCGCAGGCCGCGCTCGGCTTCTTCCTGCCGCTGCTCGCCATGCTCGTGTGCTACCCGCTGCTCCTCCGCACCCTGTGCCGCGCGCGCCGCCCGGGCCGACACAAGTCCGTCCGCATCGTCGCCCTGGCCGTGGCGCTGTTCGTGCTCACGCAGACGCCCTACACCCTGGCCAGGCTCGTGCAGGCCGCGCACTGGGAGCTGGCGGCCACGCCCGGCTTCGGCGTCGGCCTGGTGGTGGCCGAGGCCCTGGCCTACCTGCGGGTGGGCCTCAACCCCGTGCTCTACGCCTTCGTGGGCCTCAAGTTCCGCAAGAACTTCCAGAAGCTTCTCAGGGATATGGGCTGCCGCCCTCCCTGGGGGGCGGCGACCCCGTGCAGGTCCTCCGAGGACAACTCCAAGACCGTCTCCGCCTCGCACCAGGCCGAGGCCACCAGCACCTTCCCGCTGTAGGCCCGGGCCACGCGCGGGGGCTTCACGGAAAAGGCCAATAAAACGCTCTGATGGGCGCGAGGCTTCTGACGTGGACGTACCCTGGCCTCTTCCTACCACCTGGGACTGCGGGGGGGGGGCGGGGGGGAGGGGAGCGGGGGAAGGGGGGGCGGGGGGGGCTGGGGGGGGCTGGGTCTTTTAGGGACTTTCCCTCCGTGCTCCCCAGATGCTGGCTGGGCTTTGATCTCATGCCCATTCACTGATTGTCCATGGGCCACAAAATACGCAGAGCTGGGCGGATTCCAGCAGTCCCCGAGGCGCTCGGAAAATGTGTACAAGATGGTTAAAAAAAAAAAAAAAAAATCCAAGCGGCATTTCTGGAGTGGACTCCGGTGGCTTTGCTCATCTCCCATAGCCAATGCGTTCCCCCACCCCGCATCGCACAGCATATAAACGTCATGACTACGAAAATAAAACCTGGAGGCCGTTTCCCTCAACTCTACGCGGACACTGACCGCTCGGCGGCGTGGTGTAGAGTATGAGCTCAGCCCGTGGCTCCCGCCTCTCATCCCAGCTCCTCAGGAGGCTGAGATCTGAGGATCACGGTTTGAAGCCAGCCTAGGCAGGAAAGTCCCTGACACTCATCTCCAGTGAACCACCTGAAAACCGGAAGTGGCGCTGTGGCCCAAGTGGCAGAGCGCCAGCCTTGAGCTGAAGAGCTGAGGGACAGCGCCCAGGCCCTGAGTTCAGGCCCCCCCACACACACACACACCAGCAGTACCCTGGGTCTTTACGCGGCAACCAAGGCCACACCGGGCCCCCTCCAGCTCTCCAAGTGAGCTGAGGCTTGGCCTGGCCGGCAGAGCGCGCACGCGCAGAGGGCTTCTCGCTGGCTGCCCAGTTTCACGCACTCCCGACTCCCTCCGCGGCAGCGCCTGCAGGCCAAGCCGCCCGCACGGCGCCTCTCCAACCTTAACCACGGCCCCATACCCGCTCGTGATTTGCTCCTCAGGTGGCAGGTGGTAGCCGTGCCAGCTGGCATCGCCAGCTGCTCTAAGGCGAGTGGGTTCTGGGTGCGAGTTGCAGCCGGGGTAAAAACGTACCCAGACACACCCCATGTGCACCCCAACAGTACAACTCGACATCAACCTCAGGAAAACAACTCCATGAAGGCTGCCGCCGCCAAAGCGTCAACCCTTGCTGGTCTCTGACTCGGGAGCAAAGAATTGCCTGGCACGGGGGCAGCTGGAGAGCCAAGGGAACCTAGAAAGTTCTACACGTGTGTGTGTGTGTGTGTGTGTGTGTGTGTGTGTGTGTGTTAGAGAGGATACTGTTGCTGGAACTCAGGACCTGGGCGCTGTCCCTTCGTTTTTTTGCTCAAGGTTGGGGCTCTACCACTTGGGCCACTGCTCCCTTTCTGGCTTTTTGCTGGTTAATTGGAGCAAAGAGTCTCACGGACTTTCCCGACCAAGCTGGCTTTGAACCAGGGTCCTCAGCTCTCAGCCTCCTGAGCAGCTGGGATTACAGGCGTGAGCCGCTGCTCACTCAAGGATCGATATCAAGAATACACTAAACAAATCCAAGGAGGAAATTGCCCCGTTCACTGCACAGCCAAGGGCTCCAAAGAAGCACAAATGGCCACACACAGCACACACGCACACAGCACACACACACACACAGCACACACACACACGTGACATCCTTTGCCACAGAGGAAATGCAAATCCATCTCACCCCAGCCAAGAATGTCATCAGGAAAACAACAAGGGCTGGTCGGGGCGGGGGAGAGGAAGGCAGGTAGGAAGAGCAACAGAGGCCAACGCTGCGGAAGGCAGTATGGCCGCGGAACCCTAAGCACCGTGCCTTTCCCTGGCCTCTAATGGGATCGGAGCTGCGTCCTCAGCAGAGGAGGATGATGGGTACAGAAGACCCTGGAAGCGCGCTCCGTCGCAGACGCGCCGCCTGGGAGCGCTCCTGTGGCGAGGCCGCTCCGCGTGTGTGAGCGCGCGCTGGCGGCAGCGCAGCCGGGCCCCACCCTGCTCTGG
The DNA here is from genome assembly GCF_024711535.1 of Dipodomys merriami. Taxonomy (NCBI): domain Eukaryota; kingdom Metazoa; phylum Chordata; class Mammalia; order Rodentia; family Heteromyidae; genus Dipodomys; species Dipodomys merriami. The sequence continues at coordinate 702,618 of NW_027202549.1, forward strand.
GACCCGGATGTCTTGAACGTCCTGGTCTCTTGGTGCGCGTGCGCGTGCGCGTGCGCGGGGACAGGCCGTGTCGACGGCGCTGACAACACGAGAGGCGGATACTCACGGTTCAGCCACGCTCGCGTCGGGAGACTCGGTTTCAGTGGGGGTTTCGGGCAGGGAGGAGCCCGACTCCTGGATCTGACACAGCTCCTCGTCCGTGATGATGTCGAACACCGCGTCGTCCGGGGACCTGCAGTCAGCCGCGGGCCCTGGGGGCAGGAGCGGAGGGGAGGGGAGAGACACGACGGTCACTCGCACCCACAGCGCCCCTGCCCGGGGCGAGGGGAGCACGGGAGCAGAGGCTTCCAGCGCATCTGCCTTCCCCGGGCTCTGTAGTTACATGGGAAGACCTGTCTGAAAGTAGCAGCACGGACCACACACGTCTGGGCAGCCCAGGCCGAACCCTGCTCCTGCCCCAGGAGGCTGAGATCTGAGGACCGAGGTTCAAAGCCAGCCCAGGCAGGAAAGTCCGTGAGACTCCTATCTCCAATAAACCACCAGAAAACCGGAAGTGGCGCTGTGGCTCAAGTGGTAGAGCGCTGGCCTTGAGCGGAAGAGCTGAGGGACAGCGCCCAGGCCCAGAGTTCAAGCCCCACGGCCAAGAAAAACGATCTGAAGACCTGGGAGACTCCAGGGCAGCCTCCCACACCGTGCTTGCTTGTCTACCAGGAAGAACGGTGTTTCTGGAGGGCGAGGCCGAGCTCACAGGGACTGCCTGTACACCCGGCGCCTGCTTCCCTTCCCCGGGCAGTGAGCATGCGCGAGGCAGCGCTGCCCACGGGGGAGGCCACCCCCCTCCAGCTGAGTCAGGAAGTCTCGGATTGGTGGGAGCTCCCCCAAATCCCGAGAACACGAGGGTGGTCCACGGGCTGCGTGGGACCGACCTGGGCCCCCGGCGGCTGGCGTTGCGGTCTGGGCGGGGGACGGCGCGGGGCTGGCCTCGCCCTGGCTGGCGCCGGAGCTGGCGCTGCCGGGGGAGCCGGGCCCGTCGCCGCACTTCTGGAAGCAGGCTCGGCAGCAGCGCTCCTTCTTGCCACCGGGCTTGGGCAGCACGTAGTTGTTGCAGCAGTAGTAACAGAAGGCGCGCCCGCAGATCCTGGAACACAGGGTTGCCCGGAAGTGAGCGCGCATGCGCGGGAGGGGGGGGGAAAGCGCTGGCGCTGGTGCGGGCGCACGCGCATGCGCGCTGACCTGCAGTGGTGGCGGCGCACCATCCAGCCGAACTCGCGCCTGCAGTCGTGGCAGTGGGTCGCCTCCGCGTCCCCCACGCACCGCTCCTCGGCGCTGAGCTTCTGCTGGAACTCCAGGGCGTCCGACTTCTGCCACAGCGCGTCCTTGTCCCTGGGGCAGAAGCACAGGGAGTCCGTGCGCCCCGCCACCCGCTGAGCACGGCCGCCGGAGCCCCCCAGAGCCCCCCAGAGCCCCCGCCACGCCAGGGCTCCTGCTGCCACGGGGCGGGGCGTGTGTGTGCGCACGCGCAGGGGATGCTGGGACGTGCACGCAGAGCTGTCGTGCAAGAAGTTGCCCGCACCCACAATCCCCGCGGACAGGGGGGCCGGGCGCCGGCGGCTCCCGCCTGTCATCCGAGCCGCTCAGGAGGCTGAGATGGGAGGATCGTGGTTCAAAGCCAGCCCGGGCAGGAAAGTCTGTGAGACTCTGATCTCCAATGAACCACGCAGAAAACTGGAAGTGGCGCTGTGGCTCAAGGGGTAGAGCGTTTGTCTTGAGCTGAAGAGCTGAGGGACAGTGCCCAGGCCCAGAGTTCAATCCCCACGACTGACCAAAAAAAATAAAAAAAAAAAAGCCGCACAGACGTCCCTGCCTGGGCTGGCTTTGAACCAAGATCCTCCAGACCTCAGCCTCCTGCGTTGCTGGAATTGCAAAGTAAGAGCCACCCTTGTCCAGCACAACCTTTGAAAGCAACTAATCACACAGCAGAGCATGAAATTCCCCAGGCCAGGTCCACAGCCAGCTAGTGGTCCGGCCTTCCAGAGTGCTCGATCCCAGGATTGTGTGGGCCTCAGGAAGGACACGCAGGTGGACAGACACAAGGAGACGGGCCGGGCCCCTGGCTCCCAGAGCTGGCTGCCTGCTGGCCGGGCCGGCCCTCACCTGAGCAGCTCTATGAGCCTCTCCTCCAGGTACTTCTTCGTTCGGTTCAGGTCGTCCAGGTCGGCGAGCAGCTTCTGGTCGTTCCTCTCCCGGTCGGTCACCTCTTGGCAGAGTTTGGTGTAATACTCTTGGATTTTTGCTGAGGCTTTGGTCAGCTCCTTCTGTGTTCTGGGCAGGAGGGGGGAGGGATCGATATCATCCGATCGGCTATGGGGCTCCACTTTCTCGGGGGGTTCACCTAGACTCTCAGCAAAGTGTCCCCCTGACTTTGGAACTCAGGCTGTCCCTGAGGCTTGGTTGCTCAAGGCTGGCGTTCTACCACTTGAGCCACACTTCGGGTTTTTGGTTTGCTTTTTGGTTGCTGGTGGCTCATTGGAAATAAGACTCAGACCGACGTTCCTGCCTGGCGTGGCCACCAACTGCGATCCTCAGATCTCAGCCTCCCGAGTAGCGGGAGCCGCGGGAAGGACTCACCGGTCCAGCTGCTCGCGCAGGGCGGCCGCCTCCTGCTCCTTCTGCAGCGCGCAGGCCTGGCACTCGGCCAGGCGGCTGCTGGTGCAACTCAGCTTCTCCTCCATGGCTGCTTGCGAAGCCTGGCACGGGACACAAGGGAGGGGACCCTCAGCTTGTCCAAGCCCGCCCGAGATACCCACAATTCCTGGGATGGGACCAGCGTGGCTTCTGCACTTGTGCAGTTTGGGCTGTCAATGGGCTGGCCAAGAAAGAGCGTGCCCCCCCACCCCCACCCCATCCCTGCTTCCTTTTTCCCTTGGCAGCTCCAGGGTGTCTGAACGGATGGGCCTATGACCCCGGGTTTGGGACACTGAGCAGAAAGCCCCCCTGAAATGGCCCCCACAAAGCCTCCCTCCCTGGCGGGCCCACACACAGCGACCACTGACCTTCAACTCGTCCACGGCCTCGCGGGCCACCTGCAGCTGCTGGCCCCGCTCGTCCAGCTGCGCCCTGAGGCTCTCGCCCTCTTCGTTGGCCGTCTGGAGAGAAGTACAAAGGAGGATGGTGAAAGATGGGGTTCCTTGCTCAACTCCTTAAACTGCTGTTCACTCCTCAGTTTTCTGGCTCAAGGCTGGTGCCCAACCACTTGGGCCACACCACCACCTGCAGCTTTTTGGCGGTAACAGTGGAGAGGAGAATCTCACTGCCCAGGCTGGCCTCAGATTAGGATCCTCAGATCGCAGCCTCCTGAGTAGGCTGGAGGACAGGTGTGAGCCGCTGGTGGCGAGCAGCCCTGGGTTCTGATTCTAGGCTAAGCTGTTGCGGGCCAGTGTTCCGTCCCTAACGCATTCCTGCAGGGAGAAATATGCTGCTGTGGGGTACCACGGCAGGATGGAATCACAGGGGATCCGCCTGCCCTGGGGAGATGGGTGGAACCCCAAAGTTTTTTAATTTGTTGTCGATGGTGGGGCTTGAACTCTGGGCCTGGACGCTGTCCCTCAAGCTCTTCAGCTCAAGGCGAGCGCTCTACCACTTGAGCCACAGCACCACTTCCGGTTTTCTGGTGCTTCAGTGGACTTAAGAGTCTCACGGCCTTTCCTGCCCGGGGCTGGCTTTGAACTGCGATCCTTAGATCTCAGCCTCCTGAGGAGAAGCTAAGGTTGATAAGCCCAACCGGGAAGTGGTAAGCCCGCTTTACCTTCAGCTGGCTTTGGTAATCCATGATCTCGGTGCTCAGCTGGAACTTGAGGGCGTCCCGCTCCTGGCGTGCGGCCTCCTGTAGGCTCTGGGCCTGCTGCTCGGCTTGAGCCAGCTGGACCTGCAGGCCAGCCAGGGAGCCGGCTGCCTCCTCGGCCCTCTTGAGCTGCTCCTGCAGACTCTCGTTCTCTTGCTGGAGGCCCGCGACCTGGCTTTCCAGGCTGGCCCTCGTCCTGGCCGCCGCCTCTTTGCAGTCCTGCAGCTCCTGGGCGGTGCAGGCCAGCGCGCCCTGCACCCGCTCCTTCTCTGCCGTCAGCGCGCACACCTGGATGCCCAGCTCGGCCGTGTCGGTGTTGGCCCGGCGCAGCTGCTCCTGCAGCTCCACGTGCGCCAGCTGCGCGTCCTCGGAGCCGCCCGCCACGCGCAGCAGCTCGGCCTGCAGGGCCGCGGCCGCCTGCTCCTCCTGCCGGTCCCCTTGGGCCTCGGAGCAGTGCAGCAGCTCCTGCACGTGGGCCCGGTTCAGCGCCTCGTTCTGCTCCTTCAGCTGCTGCACCAGGGCCTTGTGCTCCTGCAGGGTGGCCTCCGTCACCATCAGCTGGCTCTGCGCCTTGTCGCGCTCGCCCAGGGCCACCCGCAGCTTGGCGTGCAGGTCGCCCACCTCGGCCTGCAGCCGCCGGGCCTCCGCTTGGTGGACCTCCAGCTGGGCCTGACACAGCACGGCCAGCTGCACGCTGTCGCCCCGGGGCAGCTCCTCGGGGCCTTTCTGGCTGCTGAGGGTCTCGATCAGCTGGCTCTGCTGCTGGCACTGATGCTCCAGGGCCTTGCGCTCCCCGTCCCGGGACTCGGCCAGCTGCCGCCATTTCAGGGCCTCCTGGCGCAGGCGATCGCATTCCTGCTCCTTGCTCTGCAGGGCCGCCTCCTTCTCGGCCACCTGCGCCTTCATGGCCTCCTTGGCCTTCCGCACCGCCAGGAGGCTGGCCTCCATCTGGTCGCCCAGGTGGCGGATGCTGGCCTGCTCGGCCTCCAGCGAGGCCAGGGAGCCCTGGATGGCCGCCTCGCGCCGCTGCAGCGTCTGGTAGTCGGCCTGCAGGGCCTGCAGCTTGCCCTCCAGGAGCTGGTTGCGCCCGGCCATGCTCTGCAGCTCGCGCCTCAGCTCTCCGTTGGCCCGCCGGAGCTGCTCCTCCTCCGGATCCCGGCCCTGTCCCTCCTCCGGGGCCTGCGGGGGACCCGGGTCCACCTTCTGCGGCTCCTGGTCGCTCGCGCGCATGCTCGCCTGCGCCAGCTGCGCCTCCAGGGCCCGGGCCTCTCGCTCCAGCTGCTCCTTCTCCTGGCGCTGCTGCTGCGCCTGCGCCCTGGCCGCCGCCAGCTCGTCCTCCACCGTGCGCAGGCGCAGCAGCGACTCCCGCATCGCGGCGTTCTCGCCTTCCACCAGCTGGAGCTTGCCTTGCAGCTCCTGGATCTGCAGGGCCGAGGCCGGGGCCGCCGCTGAGCTGCTCTCGGCGCCGGCCAGCCGGTCTGCGAGCTGCGCCAGCAGCTGGCTCTTCTGGCCCAGCGCGTCCCGCGTGGCCCGCAGCTCCCGCGCCAGGGGTTGGAGCAGGGCCTCGCCCCGCTCGCGCGCGGAGCCGCTGTCCCCCTCCTCCTCCTCCGCGGGCTGCAGGCGGCGCAGCAGCTCCTGCATGGTGGCCTGCGTGGCCTGCGTGGCCGTCCGCTGCCGCTGGAGCTCGGCCGCCAGGCCCGCCCAGGGCTCCCCCTCGTGGCCCGCCTCCACCTGCGCCCCCCGGGCGGCCCGCAGCTCCCCGTTCTCCCGCTCCAGCTGCTCCAGGCGCTGCTGAAGCTGCTTCTCCCGCACCTCCAGCTGCTCCAGCTCCAGCCGCATCTCGTCAAAGCCCTCCAGCGCCTCGTTGTTTACCTGGCTGCTGAGGTCCAAGCTGGAAGCCATATCCTGAGTCTGGGGGGGAGGAAGGGGACAGGAACAGCAGGAACAACAAAAAGACAAGTAGCTTTTGAGATGAAGGGGCCGACCCGGCTGCTTGGAGCAGCACGATTCAAAATGCACGGAGCCCACCCCCCACCCCCCGGCCTAGGGTGGAGTCTAACGAGCTACCCCAAGGTCTAGAGCCCGTTGTTCAAAGCATCGGCCCCAGGTCAGGAGCGCAGTTCAAGGCCATGAGGCCATGGGTGCGTGGGGACACCACTGAGATGTGTATTCACTGAGATGTGTATTCTGCATGCCGCTTTTCCACCTTGCTTCACGCAATGGATACTGGCTGCTGGATAAACTTGAGTGTAATCATGATCCACACAGTGGCGCACCCCTGTATCATAACCACAAGTCCTGGCATACGAAGCCACAAAATGAAGACTGGCCTATTTTCTACTTTAAATGTTCCTCTAGGTTGCTTATTTATTGTCTTTTTTTTCTGAACTCTGGGCCTGGGCGCTGTCCCTCAGCTCTTTAGCTCAAGGCTAGCGCTCTACCACTTGAGCCACAGTGCCACTTCTGGCTTTTTTTTTCTGCTTATGTGGTGCTGAGGAATTGAGCCCAGCGCTTCATGCATGTGAGGCAAGCGCTCTACCACTGAGCCACCTTCCCAGCCCTTATTTGTTGTCTTTAAGTGCCAGTACTGGAGCTCCAACTCGGGGTCTGGGCGCTGTCCCTGAGCTTCTGTGGCTCAAAGCTAGTGCTGTACCACTTGAACCACGGCTCCCCGTCCATCCTTGCAGGGGTTAGGAGATAAGAGCCTCATAGACCTTCCTGCCTGGGCTGGCTTCAAATCATGATGCTCCTGAGCAGCGAGGGTTACAGATCTCAGCTCCTTACTGGCTGAGTGACCCATTTCCACAAAGCTTTAGAGAGCGGCGATACATCAGTCAAATACTGCTACTTATGACTTCCTGACCTGGTCTTACACTCTGCTCATGCGTTCCCTTCCTCACAAGCGAGGATTTCAAGTGCTCCATCTCATGGAGGAGAGAACTGAAGTTTAGACGCCATGTTGGCAGGTGGCAGGGCCACGATTTGACTTTTCTTCACTCCATCATGCTTAATTCCAGTGTTAAACTGCTCCTTTTAAGATACCTGACAAAAATCTTCTTAAAACAATTTAGATTTAGGAGCTGGGAAGGTGGCTCAGTGGTAAAGTACTCGCCTAGCATGCATGAAACCCTGGGTTCGACTCCTCAGCACCACATACACAGAAAAAGCCAGAGGAGGTGCTGTGGCCAAGTGGTAGAGCACCAGGCTTGAGCAAAAGCAGCTCAGGGACAGTGCCCAGGCCCTGAGTTCAAGCCCAAGGACTGGTACAAAAAAAACAAAAATTAGATTTCAAGGAGTCTGGTTGGATGAAGGGAAAAAAACAAAAAAAACTAAATTCCAGAACGTGGTAGATGCATCCCGAGGGGGATGGTCCGTGCTCTTGGTCTGAGCAATGGGTATGTGCAAACGGCACCCCTGACTTGCAAATGGCACCCCTGACTTGTGAGGGGCAAGGTCGTCCCGGGGCAGTCACAATAGCAAAGAAAGCCCCAGCCTTCCTGCCGTTACCTGCAAGTAGTTGCTCAGCAAACTGCTCATGCTGGAGCTTCGGCTCGGGGGTTTCCACATATAAGCAGAAGAGCTAGTGGCCAGCGTCCTCCTGTGCGGTGATAGAAGACACGTGTGTGTACATACATATGTACATGTGTCCGTATGCACATGGGTGTACATACATATACACACCCATCCATGATACACACAAAAATAAAACGGCGTAATCTTTGTTAGATGAGGCTGGGCACTAGTGGCTCCCGCCTGTCATCCTAGCTACTCGGGGCTGGGATGTGAGGATCACGGTTTAAAGCCACTCTAGGCAGGAAAGTCTGAGACTCTCATCTCCAAGAGACCACCAGAAAACCAGAAGTGATGCTGTGGCTCAAGTGACAAGTGCTCACCTTGAGCTGAAGAGAACAAGGACAGGGCCCAGGCCTAGCTCTAGTTCAAGGCCCACAACCAACAAAACAAGCGAACTTCTTCAGCAACCTTTTACGGGGACAAATTGTAACTTTCACCCCCTTTGCCTGAAATGCCTTCATGATGGTCGACACAATTGGGCCCACATTCTTCCTGTGGCTCCCGTCTCCAAGTTCCTTTAGGAAATGGAAACCATGGGCCTCGCGCGGGCTTTTCCACTGACGCGCATGGCCTGGCCCATTTGGTTCAGTCTTGGAGCCCTCAGATGCTATCTTACCTTAAGCTTGAACACATCTGTGCCGCTGGCATGAGTTGTGCTGAGTAAGCACAATTACGGCGGCGCCTGTGCAATCTTCAAAACCTCAAATGTCTCTTTTCTTTTTTTTGGGGGGGGGGGGGAAGGGGTTGGTGGTGGTAGTAGAAGCAAAGGGCCGGCCTCAGAGCTCAATCCTCCTATATATGGACCTCCTGCATAGCTGTAATGATAGCTGGATACCACCCCCATGCCCAACTTGCTTTGTGGAAAAGGGGCTAATTTTCTGCCATGGCTGGACTGATTTTTTGTTGGGGTTTTTTGTTTGTTTGTTTTTTGGGTCCGGTCGTGGGGCCTGAACTCTGGGCCTGGGCGCTGTCCCTCACTCAGCTCTTTAGCTCTAGTAAGCTGAGATTACAGGAGTGAGCCACTGGGCCCAGCTGTTTTTTTGGGGGGGATAGGTGGTGGGTCTTGAACTCTGGGCCTGGACGCTGTCCCTCAGCTCTTCAGTTCAAGGCGAGCGCTCTACCACCTGAGTCACAGCACCATTTCTGGTTTTCTGAGTGGTTTGAGATAAGAGTCTTATGGAGTTTCTTGCCTGGGCTGGCTTTGAACCGTGATCCTCAGATCTCAGCCTCCTGGATGACTAGGATGACAGTTGTGAGCCACCGGCGCCTCGTTTGGGGGGTATTTTGGTAAGTACCTGGCAAACGTTGGCCAGGCAGCATCTAAGTCATAGCCTCTGGAGGCCAGGTCAAACTGAACCTCGGTCAGCTCATAGAGTTGGCCCACGATGTCGGAGCTCAGCTTGGGCTTCAGAAAAGGGCTTCGTGCATAGTACCAGTCACTGTGGAGAGAAACAGAAAAGGTGTGAACAAGGATTTTAATGAAAGGAATAAAGAGCTGGGCGCCGGTGGCTCACATCTGTCATCCTAGCTACTCAGGAGGCTGAGATCTGAGGATCGCAGTTCAAAGCCACGCCTGAGCAGGAAAGTCTGTGAGACTTTTATCTCCAGTGAACCTCCAGAAAACCAGAAATGGCGCTGCGGCTCAAGTGATAGAGCGCTCACTCACCTTGAACTGAAGAGCTCAGGGACAGTGCCCAGGCCCAGAGTTTAAGCCCCACAACTGACAAAAAATAAAAAATAAAGGAATAAAGGAAGCATGAATCTGACCAGTCAGTTAACAGGTGTTAACTCACTACAGTCAAATAACAAAAGACAAACCAGCCGATTTCATTTTTGCTGTAGATAACTAGGATGCTCAAGTCGGCTTGCTCTTCTTGGAAAATGACTGCAGGGATCTTCACGCTTGCTTGTTTATTATTTCTATTAAATCTCTTTCCCAAAAAACATGTGAGAAACCTTCAACCTCCAGGAGTTGCCAAGAAAAGGAAATTGTCGGGGACAGGACACTTGATTTTTGAAGGACAAACTCATCTTCTATTCCTATCCCAGAATTCAGCAGGAGACACCGAGCTCCCTATTAAATTTCTGTTCAGCCAGCCACTTAAAACCTAACGAACTACCCGGAAATGTTACTTCATTTCACATGAAGCAATAGGAATTGTAAAAGGGAAGCTGGGTGCTGGTGGCTCACACCTGTAATCCTACTTACTAAGGAGGCTGAGATCTGAGAATCTCAGTTCAAAGCCAGCCTGGGCAGAGAAATCTGAGCTGGTCTATCTCTAATTAGCCACCAGAGAGCTGGAAGTGGCGCTGTGGCTCAAGTGGTAGAGCGCTCGCCCTGAGCTGAAGAGCTGAGGGACAGCACCTAGGCCCAGAGTTCAAGCCCCATGACCAACAACAACAAAAAAAAGGTAGCATCGATGAGGCTTAAGAAGCACTAGGCTGATTTTGTGGGTGAAGTCCAGCTGCTTATAATGGCGAGCCCCAAACATCCAAGCAAAACACCTTCCCACCACAGAGACGGGCGGCTGTTTCGTGACCCAAAATCCATCCAAAAGGTGCCAACATGAAACACGGCCTTTTCCCGCTCGATCTTCCTTCTTTGGAGGTCAAAACTGGTTTCTTCAGGTTAAGGAGACTGCTGGTGGGGAGGGACGAGACAGAGCTGGGGCGCGGGCAAGCACGAAGGGGTCCCGTGGGTGAGTCCCAGACCCGCAGCTCCTCATCCGCGAGCAGCTTCCCTTCCCGGGCAGGCTGCCTCGCCGCTCTCCTCCTCCCCTTCTCCTTCCCAGCTCTGCGGTGCTGCCTGACCCTGGCTGGTTGTCACCGTCTCCGGGGAGCCCAGCAGTCCTGGTGGCTGCCACCTGTGTGTCCATGAGCGTGGCTGGCAGGCGGGAGAAGGACCTGACCTCAGAGCTAAGCCATCTGACTCTCACAACCTCCCGTGAAGACACATTGTGCCACTCCACACTGAGGACGGCGGTGGGTGGGGTCAGGCCTCCACAGGCGCCTGCCACGCCTGGCGCATGCGTCATCGTATCCCGGGGCGGGCCGCACTGGGCCTTACCTGGTCACTTTAGTGTTCATGAAGCATTGCTGTAAGGTGTCTGCCAGCCTCTGGTGCACCAGCGAGTAGCGGATGAAGGCTCTTCCTCTCCCCAGAGACGTCCGGAGCTGGGGAAGCAGGCAGACAGACAGACAGACAGACAGACAGACAGACAGACAGACAGACAGACAGAGGAAGAGCTCTAAACACATGGCCTTCTGCCCTGGAAGGGCTCAGGGCTGGGTGTGGGACATGGTTAGCACACCAGCATGTTGACCAATGTCCCTGAGACCCCCCCACATCCTTCTCCATTCCAAATCCAAGTCTCCTGGCCAAGCTGTAGGGCCAGAGACTTGGGGGGGGGGGGGATGGGGGAGAGGTTGTGCTGGTCCTGGGGGACTTGAACTCAGGGCCTGGGCTCTGTCCCTTAAGCTTTTTCACTCGAGGCTGGCGCGCTACCATTTGAGCCACACCTCCACTTCCACCTTTTTTGGTGTGTCATTGGAGATAAGAGTCTCACAGATTTCCCAGCCTGGGCTGGCTTCGGCCTGAGATCCTCAGCTCGCAGCCTCCTGAGCAGCTAGGGTGACAGGCCTGAGCCACCAGCATCCAGCTCTAAGGGATCTCTGCATTTGGGGGGATGGAGGCGTGGCTTGGGTGGTAGAGCGACAGCCAAGGAGCAAAAGCAAGCGTCCGATAGCAAGTTTGAGTCCAATCATCTTGTTTCTTTAGGGCGAGATGGTCTGGGCCGTAGGCCTCTGGGGAACATGGGACGTTAGCACTGATCATACTCCAATCCGGGGAATGTGGGATGTTAGCACTGATCCTACTCCTAACATGGCCCCCCTGCAGCCCCCGGCTCACCTCCGAGATGGACTTGACGAAGCGGATCCCGTCATTGGCCCCTTTCACCTTGGCCAGGCAGGCACAAAAGTAGTCCCAGTAGTCTTTCTTGTGCCCCAAGAGGCTGGCCTTCTCCTTCTGGTCGAACTGTGGAAGCAACAGGGCAGAGGGAGGGAGGGAGGTCAAACCACTCTTCACCCGCCAATTCCACACACAGCAACAAGCCTTCCTTCTTAGGCATTAGCCTAGCCGAGGGGAGCCATTGATGGCCGTTACTTGTATGCATTGGCAAGTTGGTATTGGTGTTTTGCTGGTGGGGCGTGGTTCGTTTGACTTTGGTGCTGGTACTGGGGCCTCAAGCCCAGGGCCTCGTGTTCTCCCTTGGCTTTTTCCGCTCAGGGCTGGCACTCTACCGCCTAAGCCACAGCTCCGCTTCCAGCTCTTGGCTGGCTAATTGGAGCTACAAGTCTCATGGATTGTTCTCTCCTGGGCTGGCTTTCAACTACAGCTCTCAGATCTCAGCCTCCTGAGGCGTGAGGACTACAGATCGTGTGCCTCCAGCACTAACTAGTGTGTTCATCACAACGCGAGCATGCTTCATTTCCAGTGTTTACAAGAGGCTAGCTCTTGGGGGGGGATATGGCTGCGAGATTTAGGAATAACAGCTGTCCCCCCCCCCCCACCAAATGTCAGTCCCTGAAGGAACTTCCATGCAGTTCTGTGGAAAGCCACTGCCAAGGCTGCGAATACATGATGAAGAAATGCAAGCAAAGCACGCAGCGTGCAGTGTGTGAACCCAGGCTCGACTTGGGTGAAGAAGGCAATGACTTGGTCCACCAGTGACTCAACTCTCCAGCAGTAATAGATGCTATCTTAATAATTAACACTCCAAACCGCAAGCAAATGTCAGCGCTGAGTCATTTCCAACCCAAACCAAAATGGGCTTCGTTAGAAACAAAAACAACAGGAAAAAAAATTACATATACATATATACACACACACATATATATATATATACACATATATACAGTGGCGGCTGGACACCAGTGGCTCACGCCTATCCTAGCTCCTCAGGAGGCTGAGATCTGAGGATTGATTGTGGTTCAAAGCCAGCCAAGGCAGGAAAGTCCATAGGACTCTTATCTCCAATAAGCCACCAGAAAACCTGAAGCGGCGCTGTGGCTCAGGTGGTAGAGCGCTGGCCTTGAGCTGAAGAGCTGAGGGACAGCACCCAGGCCCAGAGTTCAAGCCCCACCCAGAGGCTCTGCTGAGCCTTCTGAATCGCATCCTGAATGCCATATGCCCAAAGCCTCTGCACGCCTGGCGACACTTACTTGCAGGAGATACTCAAGCTTGTAGGAAAACTTGTGCAAACTGGTGCTGTCATCGGTGATGGGCTCTCCCACTTCCTTGAATTCGCTGCTCAGTTCGGTCACCGCATCTTTAAGACACACGGATGGGAACACATCACTACAGACGCAGGAGTCAGAGAAGACAGCAAGAAGATGCCAGATGCATGAGGAGGAAGAGGCCAGGGAAAGCCCTGCGCACGTCCAGCCACATTAAATATCCTGGTGCTTTCACTTCGGGGAAGAGTGTTAAGATGTTCTCAGGGCCCGGCGCTGCTGGCTCACGCCTGTCACCCTAGCTACTCAGGAGGCTGAGATCTGAGGATTGCGGTTCAAAGCCAACCCGGGCAAGAAAGTCTGAGAGACTTATCTCCAATGAACCACCAGAAAACTGGAAGTGGCGCTGTGGCTCAAGTGGTAGAGGACCAGTCTTCAGTGAAAAAAGATAAATGGAAGTGTAAGGCCTTGAGTTTGAAACCCAGTACTGGTACCAAAAACAGAAAGGTGGGGGGGGGGGGGACTTTCAAGGCATAACCCTGCTGAACATTTAAAATCCACTGATTGAAACAAATTCCAGGAAATGGAACATGCAGATTTTTTTTGTCGGTGGCAGTGATGAGAGTATTTGGTTTTGTTTTAGAGGTTTTGTTTTCTGTCTTTTAACGGGGGGACAAGGGGAGGATGCAGAAATGGAGGGTGAACAAATGCAATCATGTGATCAGGGAACCCTTTCAGTGGAAAATGAACTGTGAAACTTGTGGGTGGGGAAACTGAGGGAAAGCGAAGGAAGGGGTGACACTGTCTGGACTTACGAAACCGTCACCCCTCGGAACAACACCTGGATCAAATTCTACCTTAAAAACTTTACCCAAAAAAGTACTCTTGCAGAAAATAGACTACATGGCGAAGAACGGAGACTGCTGCTAGTCTGTTGCTGTGTGATCACCAGCTCGGCACCTAGCCCCTCTGTGTCCTTTTCCTCATTTCCAAGCTGGGTCTCTAGCTCACAGCCAGATGTTAGCTAATACCCACACCACGTGTCTTGTGCATTGGTAATGCTAAGCAATCAGACTCAGCATCCCCAATCCGAAAGCATATCGCGTGAATTCACAAAGTTGGGGTAGGTTCTGGCAGGTTTGGATTGCTGATTTCCAGATCAGGGTTGTTTTACCAGTGACATCTACGCGACTATTCCTACACGCCAAGACATCCAAACGCAAAATGACCTGTGTAGCTTGTGGGCAGACACAGGAGGGGGAAGACTGGGGGACGGTGAAGGGAGGGGTGACATGGTCCCCACAAAGCAATGCACTCATTGTCTGACTTGTGAAATGAAACTTCTGTACACCACCTTCCTGAGATTATGCTACTTTTGTAAACATCCAAACTGTGAAACTCCAAGGACCACGTGTCAGATAAGGGCCAGAGGAAGCCAGCCTGTGGCGGTCAAGGCCAAAGCCCAGACACAACTTGCATCTGGGGGCGGCCTTTGGGCCACAGTGGAGGTGACACCAGGGTCTCCGCCAGCCTGGGGGGGCGTGGTCAGCTTCGGCTTCTCTTACAGCCAATGAATGCGCTGGAATGCCCAAGAGGCCTTTGTGGCCAACCCTGGCCAGTGAGAAACTTCCTGAATGTGGCTCTTAGGGCGTCCTAGGTGAAACCAGGCCTCTGAAACCATCAGAGAAGCAACCTGTGTCTTCCGCCCCTGCCAGGCTTTGCCTGCAGCTCCGTGTGCATGCCCGGCCTTGCTTTTCTCAAACAAGACAAGGGTGTTAAAAACCGGGTGCCAGTGGCTCAGTCATCCTAGTTACTCAGGAGGCTAAGATCTGAGGATAGTGATTTGAGTCCAAGCCCCAGTACTGGCACACATACACACACATGGGGTGGGGGGGAGAGAGGAGGGTCGTAAGTCCCACTGTCTGTCCCTCAGGAAGCTGGGAGAGGGCAGCAGACCCAGAGCTGGAGAATGGCAGCGGCAATGGGCTCTCTCCCTGCCAGCCAGGGCCACGTGACACAGCAGAACAAGACGGACCGGTGCGTGACCTGCCAAGCCAGACGGAAGATAGTCTTCCTGCAAGAAGCCAGCTGCCCAGAGCCTGGCCATTTCATCAGAGGCCACCAGGAAGCTCGGGATCCACACACACCAACGGAGACCAGCGCCAGAGCAACCGCACAGGCTCCCCAGCTGACATCCCCAAAGGTGTCTATAGGCTGCGCGCTCGGCGCTCTGCTGCCAAGCGGGGCAAACAGAGACAGATTTTTTTTTTTTTCCCTCAGCTGGCAGCGGAAGGATCATCAGCCCCAACTCCCTCCCAGCCAAAGCCCCAGCACCCAGTGAGCCAGGAACCTTGGAGATCGCGGATGATCCTCTGCAACTGGCTCTCGGCGCCGGAGGAAGCCATGGCGCATGCGCAGCCAGCCCTCCTGCTCGGGTGCGTCTGGAAAGAGGCCGCCAGTCAGTGGTGCTCAGACTCCATGCTGGACCTGCACAGGGGACAGACACTGACTGAGGACACCCCTCTGGCCACAAGGTCACCCCACCTGCTATCATCCCAGAAGAGACAGCGTGCCCCCTTTCTGCCACTGAACGATCAGATTCCCTGACCTGCTTTGGAGGCGCAGGAGAAAGATCAACACGGAACACGGTGTTCTACGTCCTTGGACAGGATCGGCTCGCCTTCCCACCTTGGCAGAGTCTCCCCAGGGCCCCCCCAGGGAGGGCACAGCCCGGCTTGCCTGGCAGATAAATGGCTCCCTCCCTGGTTCTCCACTGGCCAGAGCACGGATCAGCCCGCTCTGCTGACACTGCCTAGGCCTGGCACCCGGGAGACTAGGTGGCTGTCCTACCAGCAAGGGACAGGTGTCTATTTTAAGCTCCATGACAGGCCTTGGCAGTTGGTGAATCCCGGGTTAACAGCCCAATGCCAGTATCTGGTAATGTGATTTAAGGACACTTCGGTGGCTGCAGATCAACGGTGAGGAGGCCACAGTAGCTAGTGGAAAGGGGCCTGGCCACGCGTGCGTGCGTGCGTGCATGCACTCTTCAGGGAACGTCTGATTCTGTCTACTGCAAAGCCGCAGGGTTTGCGGTGGAGAGGCCCGCCAGGTGGCAGCGGCTCACGCCTGGCATCCTAGTGACTCTGAAGGCTGAGATCTGAGCCACAAGGTCCAAAGCCAGCCTGGACAGAAAGGAGACCTGGATCGCTAATTCACCAGCAAAAACACAGACGTGGAACTATGGCTCAAGTAGCAGAGCACCAGCCTTAAGTGAAGACACTGAGCGAGAGTGTGAGGCCTGAGTTCAAGTCCCAGTACCCCCTGCACTAAGAGCCACTACGAGGAGGGTGGACAGGCCCTGTTCCCTTTTACACACAACTACTGGTTTTTGTTTTTTGGTTGGTCCTGGGGCTTGAACTCAGGGCCTGGGTGCTGTCCCTCAGCCCTTCAGCTCAAGGTGCTCTACCACTTGAGCCACAGTGCCACTTCCGGTTTTCTGGTGGTTCATTGGAGCTAAGAGTCTCACAGCCTTTCCTGCCAGGGTTGGCTTTGAACCTTGATCTTTGGATCTCAGCCTCCCGAGTAGCTAGGATGACAGGCGTGAGCCACGGGCTCCCAGCCTACTTTTTACTTCTCATAGTCACCCTGGGTGGACCAACCTCTTCCCCACTCAGCAAGAGAAAACTGAAGCTCAGGGGAGAGAGTCAGGCGGCGAAACCCCTGCTCAGTGGGATTTCAAACCTGCCAATTTTCCCAGAATGCCCCAAGGCCCTTTAAGACTGTGCCATGAGCACTCTAGCAAGGGACTAAGTGCCCCTCCTGGGTATTAGAACCACTTTGGCCTCCAGGATCGATATCAGCACCCTCCCCCTGTGCGTCCCCCAGGGCTCTGGCAGTCGGGGCACTGAGGTCCTGGAAGGGCAGAGGTGGCAGCCACAAATATTTACACAAACATCCTGGCACCAGCGTGACAGGGGCCGGTCACGAGCCCAAAGGTCTTGTGCCTATATTTTTAACTCCCTGGCCGGTAGAGCTTCTGTGGCCTGGGAGGGAGAGAGCAGAACACGCGGCTGTGGAGCAGTCCTAGTAATTCACTACCACCGCTATACACAATCAATACATGAGCAAGTCAAGAAGGAGCGAGCGGGCGCTGGTGGCTCACGCCTGTCAGCCTAGCTACTCAGGAGGCTGAGATCTGAGGATCGTGGTTCAAAGCCAGCTTGGGCAGGAAAGACCGTGAGACTCTTAATATCCACAACTACTAAAAAGCCAGACAGGACAGGGGATTCTGCTGTGGATTGGGGGAGGGGGGCGGGGGGTGGGGGGCCACTTCTGGAAGGAATCATGGGAAAAGGTGATGGTGCTCCAGGTCTGTGACTGCCCCACGAGACCCCCAGGCCGTGGGTCACTGAGCACACACTGGCTGAGGTGCACACAAGAGGGGCCATTCTTCTAGGTTCAAGACTGCTGTGATCTGGGGGTCACTGCTAACCTAGGAAAGGCACAGAAGGGGTACGCCTGCTCCCCAACCCTGCTTGTGTGAAGCCTGCCCTGTGGTTGAGGCGAGAAGACTTCTGTGAACCAACCTCACCCTGACACCCACAACCCAGGAAGCGACGTGACTCGCAGAGCCTGGCACTGCCCGACGGCCCTGGGGGAGGGGCCCCGGGTCTCCCACTCCCCAAAAGAACCCCCCCAAAGTACAAGTCACCACCACCAACCCACCAACATCTGAAAACCCTTCAAAACCCCGCAGTGCCGTCTCTCACCAGCTCTTTCAAGTCAGAAACCCACTGATGAGAAATCTTGGGCCAAGATTACATTAACATGTCAACCTCGTCAGAAAACAACCAAGTTCCCAATGGAGGGGAACGGGAATTAACGTGCAGGGTTATTGTGGGTGTCCGAGGCTTTCTGAGGGGTACTAGGGTCTGAGCTTAGAAGCCCGACACTCCTTGAGCTCTGGATTTCCACTGATCGTTTTTAGGGTGTGGTTCCCTTCTGCACCCAGGAGCACCCCTGAGTCAGAATTCACCTACTTGAGGCTGGGACCATAGGTGTGCATCACCATGTCCAGCTTCCCCTCATGGAGACAGAGACTTCTCCAGACTGTTCTGCAAGTGCAATCTTACCCATCTCAAGCTCCCATGAAGCCTGGCTTGGGTTCTGTCTGGGCTGGCCTCAAATGGTTATCCTCGTATTCTCAGCCTCCCTAGTAGCTAGAATTGTAAGTGTGAGCCACTGGCACCTGACTTAAATGGGGACTTCAAAGTTATTACCTGAGCCGGGCACCAGTGGCTCACGCACGCCTGTAAATCCCAGCTACTCAGGAGGCTGAGATCTGAGGATCGTGGTTCAAAGCCAGCCTAGGCAGGAAAGTCCGTGAGACTCTTAACTCCAATAAACCACCAGAAAACCGGAAGTGGCACCATGGCTCAAGTGGTAGAGCGCTCGCCTTGAAGTGAAGAGCTCAGGGACAGCCCAGGCCCTGAGTTCAAACCCCATGACCAGCCCCCCCCCCACAAAAGTTATTACCTGGGCTTCTATAGCCATGGCAGAAGAGTTAATTTAGAGGTAATTTGTGACTTGTACCCGCAGAGATACCTTACATGCCTTAAACAACAGATACCACAAATTAAAGCCAGATTGAGATACAAACACACAGACTTGACTCGTGAACTAATTTGAACTATGGTGCAAATGGCCAGCTAATGCTTACAATGTAGCTTGGGTGAGAACACAACATGGGAGCGGTCAGACAGGAAGAAAAGAAGCACCACCAAAGGGGAGGAGGAGACGAGGGTGCTCAGCCACGCCACGCCTTCACAACGCCAGTCCTAACAGCACAGCTAAGAACTTGACCCCAACAGGACACCGTACACTTGGTGTCCTCCCGACTCCCAACTCGAGGAGGGAAGATACCAGCTGTAAACTCCATCCTGACCAAAGAAGAGCCATCAGAAAGGCAGTTCAGGAAGCAGAGAGGCCCCTTGGCCAAGGCATTGAGCACAACCAACAGCAGCAGTCATCGCCTACAGAAAGACGTGTACCTGGCTGGTAGCTGGAGCTCTGGAGGTCCCTGCTGGGACTGCTGGGGGGCAAAGCAGGTTGGGGGTTCAGGGGTGTCCCAGAGGCGGGCTCGGAGGCAGGGCCTTCAACCTCAGCCCGTGTGAGTCAAAGCCATTAGGTAACCCAACGCCTTAGGGCTGTAATTACAGTGTTTACTGAGTGGCTCATCCTTCCCAGATACTCCTATCTGCAGTCTTCTCTCTTTTACAAGGACCCAGACGCTGGTGGCTCGCGCCTGTCATCCTAGCTACTCAGGAGGCTGAGATCTGTGGATCCTAGTTCAAAGCCAGCCCAAGCAGGAAAGTCCCTGAGACTTATCTCCAGTGGACCACCAGAAAACTGGAAGTGGTGCTGTGGCTCAAGTGGTAGAGCACTCACCTTGAGCTGAAGAGCTCAGGGACAGCGCCCAGGCCAGAGTTCAAGCCCAAGGATGAGCAGGGGGAAAAAAGGCCAGGAGTGGAGTGTGGCTCAAGTGGTAGAGTGCCAGTCTTGAGCAAAAAGCTAAGGGACAATATCCAGGCTCTGAGTTCAAGCCCCAGAACTGGCGCACAGGTGCACACAAAGCCAAAACAACAGACTCTCTAGTAGACTATGACCTTGCTATTACTTGTGACCTTAAGGAGGTTCTGTGTGACCTTCTGAGCTAACTACCAGCTGCTGGCCAGGCCACCAGTGTGAAAGGTGGGCTGATCGCAGCTGTGAACGGGGCCTGACCTTTAAGCAATTCATACTGTGGGGAGACTCGCACATCACCTCCCACAACCTTACGAACTCCAAAGGGCATCCGAAGCCTCAGAAGGCAGTGATGACAACCAGCCCATGCAGATCAGGCGCTGAAGCCCTGCCCGGGATCTGTTCTCCTCTGGACTTTAGGCCTATTGGCCACCGCAGTAGCCCTGTAAAGCCTTTAATCTGTTTCCACACTCTGTCTGTAGCTGACGCTGCTGTCTGTTTATTCCCCTGGCGACTGGGGATTGCTCTGGTACGTGGAGAGGCCCCGGGAAGCCGCCAGGAGAGGTGAAATAATACATCCATTCTCACGCCACACACCAAACTAAACCTTGAGGCAGAGAAATAAGCTGGAAATGTAACTTCACCATCATCATCACTGTTATCTTTTCAGTGGTAGGAAATTAGATCAAAAACAAAAAACCTGGGCTGGGAAGGTGGCTCAAGTGGTAGAGTGCTAGCCTTGAGTAAAAGCAGCTCAGGGACAGTGCCCAGGCCCTGAGTTCAAGCCCCAGGACTGACAAAAATAAATCAATAAATGAACAGAAGATGATGATTCAGAGGATCATCATCATCAGGAGGATCCACGTTCCTCTGTAAGTAGACACCAGGTGTCCTGGGCGCTCAGGTGACTTTCAGACAGGTGTCCATACCTCTTAGTTCAAGGCCCTTTACCCTGCGCCCTTGGTCCCCCTCCTCCTCGCTCTCCTAGCTGTGTCTGACCTCAACTGCCCAGAAGTGGCCTAGGCCCCAACTCCAAGGTTACTTTTCTTTTGTGTATGTGCACTCTACCACTTGAGCCACACCTCCACTCCTAGCTTTTTGCTAAGTAACAGGAGCGTCTGGTGGAGTCATCAGTCCAGGCTGGCTGGCTTTTAAGCTGAGATCTTCACATCCCAGCCTCCAGAGTAGCTGGGATTACAGGCGTGAGTTACCAGTGCCTGACGTCCTCAAGCAATGGCAGCCAGTCCCCCAGCCAGCACTTCCTGTCACAGGAGAGCTTTGGTTTGGGGGGTAATGGGCATTTTTCCGAAGAAGAGTTCAAAGACAAAACCTGGGTAAAAGCAAGATCAAAGCGCCTTTCAAGATGAGGCAGAGGAAATGTGCTGTCTGGCTGTGGTCCCATGGTGCAAACCACTGGGAGAACTCAGAGTCTGCAAGCGAGCTGACTACAACGGCATCCCTGCCAGCCTCTCTTTCCAGCCTGAGCCCGCCACATGCTGGCAGTATTCGCGAACAGTGCCTTCAAAGTCACTGAGACTCAAAGAGGCCGTGCGTGAGGGTCCTGATCCAATCGGGACAAGCCTTGCTCCCCAGAGGAGGAACTTGGGCCGCTAAACAGAAAGAAGGCCAGGTAAGGGCACAGGGCGGGCCTCGGGCAGCTCACCACGCTGGCCGATGCCTCGATCGCCAACTTCTGCTCTCCAAGATCACAGAGTGGAGCTGGCTGCTTAAGCAAGCCTGGGCTGTGGCATTGCGTGGACAGCTCCGTGGGTTCACACTCCCCTCAGGCCCTTTCCTGGCAAAGTGCCCACAAATTGTCTTTCCTTGGGGGGGGGGGGCTGAAATTCCTTGATTTGGACCCCTCTTCAGACTTTCGGAATCAGATTAGTTAAGTGAACTTCCCACAGTGGTTTTTGTTTGTCCGTCCTGGGGCTTGAACTCAGGGCCAGGGTGATGTCCCTGAGCTTCTCTTTGCTCAAGGCTAGCACTCTACTACTTGAGCCACAGCACCCCTTCTGGCTTTTTCTGTGTATGTGGTACTGAGGAATCGAACCCAGGGCTTCATGCATGCTAGGCAAGCACTCTACCACTAGGCCACCTGCCCGGCCCTGTTTTTGTTTTTTTAAATGAGTGTTTGTACCAGTCCTAAGGCTCCTTTTGTTTTGTTGTTTTTGTGCTCAAGGCTGAAGCTCTACAACTTGAGCCACACAGCGCCACTTCTCGCTGATTCATTGGAGAGCCTGACTCCACTGTTTTATGGGACAAATCACATGATAAAGAACATAGCATAGCTGGGTGACTCTGTGTGTGTGTGTGTGTGTGTGTATTTTTAGCTCGCCTACTTCAGGCATTCTGCCCTTTGGAAGTTGTCTGACCTCTACCTTGTTTTGGTGCTGGTACTGGGGCTTGACCTCAGGGTCTAGGTGTTATCCCTCAGCTCTTTTCCCCTCAAGGCTAGCATTCTCTACTTCTGGTATTTTTGGTGGTTAATTGTAGATAAGAGGCTTTTCCAGCCACAGCCACCAGCTTT
This sequence comes from Dipodomys merriami, assembly GCF_024711535.1. Classification (NCBI taxonomy): domain Eukaryota; kingdom Metazoa; phylum Chordata; class Mammalia; order Rodentia; family Heteromyidae; genus Dipodomys; species Dipodomys merriami. The sequence goes on from NW_027202549.1 coordinate 724,319, forward strand.
CAATCGCGATCCTCAGATCTCAGCCTCCACAGTAGTTAAGATTACAGAGTTCGGTAATCTCAGAGGCCTGGCTTCTTGTGGGTTTTTGGTTTTGCAGGAGTAAGGTGAGAGAAACCTTGACCTTCCTTCTCATCGTGGAATTAGAATGGTTCTTTAGAGGTAGTGGGAAAGAGGAAGTATAGCCATTTTCAAAGGCTAACTTTGTCCAAAGCTCCCGGCTCAGGTCCAGGGTTGTCTTAAAGAAAGCACCAGGGTGGCAGGGTTCAGCTTTGGGGAAATTCCTTCCAGCTCTATTTTTCTCGTGTGTGTGTGTGTGTGTGTGTGTGTGTGTGTGTGTGTGTGTGTGTGTGTGTGTGTGTGTGTGTGTGTGTGTGTGTGTGTGTGTGTGTGTGTGTGTGTGTGTGTGTGTGTGTGTGTGTGTGTGTGTGTGTGTGTGTGTGTGTGTGTGTGTGTGTGTGTGTGTGTGTGTGTGTGTGTCTTAAAGAAAGCACCAGGGTGGCAGGGTTCAGCTTTGGGGAAATTCCTTCCAGCTCTATTTTTCTCGTGTGTGTGTGTGTGTGTGTGTGTGTGCGTGCGTGCGTGCGTGCGTGCGTGCGTGCGTGCGTGCGTGCGTGTGTGTGTGTGTGTCTTAAAGAAAGCACCAGGGTGGCAGGGTTCAGCTTTGGGGAAATTCCTTCCAGCTCTATTTTTCTCGTGTGTGTGTGTGTGTGTGTGTGTGTGTGTGTGTGCGTGCGTGCGTGCGTGCGTGCGTGTGTGTGTGTGTGTGTGTGTGTGTGTGTGTGTGTGTCTTAAAGAAAGCACCAGGGTGGCAGGGTTCAGCTTTGGGGAAATTCCTTCCAGCTCTATTTTTCGTGGTGGGGCTTGAACTCTGCACTTGGGCGCTGTCCCTCAGCTCTTCAGCTCAAGGCAAGCGCTCTACCACTTGAGCCAAAGCACCACTTCCACTTTCTGGTGGCTAAGTGGAAATAAGAGTCTCATAGACTTTCCTACCCGGGCTGTCCTTGAACTGCGATCCTCAGATCTCAGCCTCCTGAGTAGCTAGATTATAGGGGTGAGCAGCCGGGTGCTCAGTTTTTTTTTCCGGCTCTATTTTAAACCTCCCCCCTGGAGTTTAGCCTGCAGCCCCTTGTATGCATGCTGAGGGTTTGCTTAGGATGCTTTTTAATCCAAGATTTTCTGGATGCTATACACACACACACAGCCTTAATTCAACTTCCCGCCCCTCGTCAAAAGGTATCCTAGAGAGTGAGCTATACCAGCCTGGAGCCGGGCACACAAGGCCACTGTGTTGTAACCAAACCTCATCATCACTTTAAAAAGTCTTTCCTCAGAGCCACGCGGATGTATAGACCTCCTTGTCTTTGTACTTTGGATCTAGCCCAGACGTCATGGAGACCGACACACACAGGAAGGACCAGCGGGGTAAGTGACTCCAAAGCCAGGGGCAGGGGACGCACTTCCTCCAGCCCCGATGAGCGCCTCTGCCCTCTTCCTCTTCCAGTCGTTCCCCGATTGGTACCGATTATTCAGCCATTCTTAGGGATACATCCAAAAACCAGGCTGGGTATAATGGCTCACATCTATCATCCTAGCTACTCAGGAGGCAGAAAAGCAAGAGGATCAGAGTTCAGGGCATCCTTCTGGGGGGAAAAAAAGTTAGTGAAACTCCACCCTCACAAACTGGATGAGGGGGTGCGCATGGCTGTGACCCCAACTATATGAGAGGCACAGGTAGAAGGATCGTGTTCCCAGACCAGCCTGGGCAAAAACTCCAGGCCCTATGTGACGTTAAAGCAGCCAGGCACTGGTGGCTCATGCCTGTAATCCAACTCAAGGAGGGTCATGGTTCGAAGCCAGCCTGGGTAGAAAAGTGAGACTTCTATCTCCACTTAACCACCAAAAAAGCTGAACGTGGAGCTGTGGCTTAAGTGGTAGAGTACTACCTTAAGCAAAAAAAAGAAAAGAAAAGAAAAAAGAAAAAGCTCAGGGACAGCATCCATGTGCTGAGTGCAAGCCCTAGATTGGCACTAATAACAATAATAATAATAAAAACAAAAGGAGGCTGGAGGCATAACTTAAATGGTAGAGTACCTGTCTCGAGCTAGCACAAGACCCTGAGTTCGTTCAAATGTTAGTACTGCAAAAACCAACAAGACTCTGTACCACCCAATTTCTCAAACTGTAGCAACAGGCTAGCCATTGTTTGCAACATTTTAATTCCTACTATATTAATTGTTCCAACTGAGGCTCAAATACTATTCCGGGATAGTCAAGCACCTCAGCAGCTGTGAGCAGAGGTCAAACAGGAACAGAATCCGCGCCCGGATGCCTCCTGAGATTCCACATTACACTTCAGGGGCTCAACCTGCTGCCTGGGGCTGTTTTGGGGGAACTTGGTTCCACACCCACTTCCACCTGTGGTTCCCAATAAGAGACCACAGCCACATGACATGCTTCCCGGGACTCAAGTCAAAAGCAGCTTTGATCTCGACTTACCCAAGTCTAGAAAAACACAGGTTACCCCTCAGCCAAATGGTGCTGGTAAAGGAAAAGCCAGGACTGAGTCCCTAACTCTTGTGCGCTAGATGTGGCGGCCCACAATGACTAATGTTAGTCAAAACCACCTGCTGCTGGCGTTCATTCCAGGTTGCTCCTCTCATCACAAATATCTTCTGAGGGCCAGCCAAGGTAAAAACCTAAGACTCCAGAGCCCCACTGGTTCCCCAAACCCAGCCCCAAGGGCACAGGAACAGTGACAGGATCCCTGCCTGAGGTCATAACCAATTTCTAAAGCAAATGCCAAGAATACGTTATTCGTCCAAGATTAAAAGTGGACAGGGCACCCATGGACTTCGCCTATACTCTTAAGCTAGTCAAGAAGGTGAGAGAAAGGAGGGCTGTAGTTCAAGATCACAAAAATTCCCGAGATGCTATCTCCAAAATAACTAGCCAAAAAACAGGGCTGGAGATGTGGTTCAAGTGGTAGGGTACCAGCCTTGCAAGCAGGTCCTGAGTTCAAACCCCAGTACAGTACTGAGGAAGGAAAAACAAAGAGTATATGGATGGTCACTATACAATTCCGTTATGTTTTACCTATTTTTTTCTTTTTTGTTTTTTGTTTTTTGGTCGGTTGTGGGGCTTAAACTCTGGGCCTGGGCGCTGTCCCTCAGCTCTTCAGCTCAAGGCTAGTGCTCTACCACTTGAGCCACAGCACCACTTCTGGCTTTTTCTGCTTACGTGGTGCTGAGGATTCGAACCCAGGGCCTCATGCATGCAAGGCAAGCGCTCTACCACTGAGCCACCTTCCCAGCCCGTTTTACCTATTTTCTTAATAAACTATTGAGATCAATTAAAAATAAATAAAATGCAAGTGCTACCCAAAGATGAACACCTTTAACCTAAGCAGATAAACTTTATTTCCTACAGCCAAAGCCTTTTCAGATCCTTCTAATAAAAGAAGCAGAGAGCCACCAAGGTGACAACTAGCTCTTATTTCCAGGGTGACAATAACCATGGCCCATTCCACATTGTAAGAACAGAGGTATCTGCTGGGCTCTGGTAGCTTACAAGTGTAATCCTAGCTATTCAGGAGGCTGCGACTTGAGGATCAGTTTGAAGCCGGCCAGGGCAGGAGAGTTTAGGAGAATCTTACCTCCAATTAACCACCAAAGAGCCAGCAGGAAAATCTGAGATAACTCTTATCTCCAATTAACAACACTAAACTGGAAGTGGAGCTGGTTCTGGAGGCAGAGAGCTAGAGAAAGCTAAGGGACGGTGCTCGGGCCATGAGTCGAAGCTAAAACCTAGGTGTGACCCTCTGGTCAAGAGCTAATCACTCAACAGAGCCCCGGTTCAGCAAGGTGGGGACAATGAAAGCTGAAAGACAGCTCACCCTGCCACCCCTCAACTCCCCCCCACACCCCAGCATTAAGCAGATGGCAGAAGAATTAAGTAGGCAGAGGAAACAAGACCTACAGCAGGAGGAGGAGGGCAGTGACAGACTAAACCCTGATCCTCTCCCTATAAAAAGCCCTGGTGGTGGTTAAGACCAGCAGAGGAACAGAGAAAATGTGGCTGCTCCACAAGTGTGTGTTGGGTTGTTTTGGTGTCAGTCCTAAGGGCTTGAACTCAGGGCCTGGGTATTGCCCCTAAGCTTTTGTATTCAGGGCTATTGGCTCTACCCTAGGAGCCACAGTTCCCCTTTCTGGCTTTTTGGTGGTTAATTAGAGGTAAGAGTGTCTCAGGACTTCCCTTCTCCGGGCTGACTTTGAACCCTGCTCCCAAGGAGCTAGGATTACAAGCATGAGCCCCCCTTGCCTAACTACTGCTCCCTCCCCCCCTCCCCCAGGATGAAGACAGCAATGAGGACCCTTCTAGAAAGTGGTAGAATGCATCGCCTGACATGCGCAACAAGGGATCCATGTGGGTAAAGGACATTGTCAATCACATGTGCTTAGGTAAAAACAAAATTTCTCTTTCCAGATTCCTGCCGCACGCCCCGCCCCTAACACACCAGAAAACACTTCCCACCCCCAGTCACCCAACAGGTGTTTCTGGAAACACCTCAGGCGGATCTCAGAAGACCTGCACCTGGGGGTGGGGAGGGGAGGACCCACACACACACACACACCAGGTCATCAACAGGAGTCCCCCTCAAAGAAGTAAACATGGGAGGGGGGGGCTGTCTGGGTCCAGGGTAAACCCTCCCCAATTAAATTATGTGTTCTCAAACTGTCAAGGCTCAGCTAAGCACCCCCCCAAAAAAAAAACAAACTAAACTGTCTGGGTCCAGTTAAGTTCACCCCAAAACTAAACTGTCTGGGCCGAGTTAAGCTCTCCAAAACTAAACTGTCTGGGCCGATCTAAACACCCTAAAACAACTGTCTGGGCCGAGCTAAACACCCTAAAACAACTGTCTGGGCTGAGATAAGCCCCCCCCAAACTAAGCTGTCTAGGCCCAGCTAAGCCCCCCGCCCAAAAACGAAGCTGTTTGGGCCGGGCTAACCCCAAAACTAACCTGAGCCCAGCTAAATCCCCCCAAACTAGGCTGTTTGGACCCAGCTAAGCCCCCCCCCAAAACTAAACTGTGTGGGCTGAGCTAAACACTCTAAAAACTGTCTGGGCTGAGCTAAGCCCCCCCAAAACTAAACTGTCTGGGCTAAGCCCCCCCAAAACGAAGCTGTTTGGGTCGGGCTAACTCCAAAACTAACCTGAGCCCAGCTAAGTCCCCCAAAACTAAGCTGTTTGGACCCAGCCAAGCCCCCCCAAAACTAAGCTGCCTGGGCCCAGCTAAGTCCCCCCAAACTAAACTGTCTGGGCCGAACTAAACACCCTAAAACAACTGTCTGGGCCGGGCTAGGTCCCTCCCCCCCGTCCCAGGCCCCCCCCCGAGACCCGAGCTCTTGGGGGTTCCCGCAGGGTGGGCCCTCCGCGGCCCCCCGCCCCGCAGGGTGCCCCGTGGGCCCGGGCCGCCGCCAGGCCGCGCAACAGGTGGGCAAACCGCTCCCGGTCCGCGCCGGGCCCTGAGGGGCGCGCCCCGAGCGGCCCGCACACCCCCGCACACCTCGGAGCCCCGCCGGCCCGTCCGCCACACTTACGAGGTCGCGGGTCCCCCGTCCGGTCGAACCGAAACTTTCTGAGGCCAAGCGGAAGGCGACTCGAGCCCCGCACCGCCCGCCATGACGCGCACACTCCACTGACAACGAGCGCCTCCCCGCCCCGCACCGCCCCAGGGCCGGACTACAACTCCCGGCAGGCCCGCGCGGCACTGTGAGCCTACAACTCCCGTCAGTCACCCGAGCGGGCGCCGGGGGGAGGGGGGGAGCTGCCGTTTACTGACTACGACTCCCGGCATGCTCCAGGGAGCTGGGGGCGGGGGAGGAGCGGAGGCTGGGAAGCCTGACTACGACTCCCGGCATGCTCCAGGGCGGGGGTGGTTAACTGACCAAGCCACGCCCCTCGTCTCCTTCTCCACCTTAACCAGGTGCGCTTAACTGTTATAATTTGGGGAAGTGGAAAAAGAGAATGGAAAAAAAAGAAAGGAGAAGAAAGAGAAGAAGAAAGGGAGAAAGAAAGAAAGAACGAAAGAAAGAAAGAAAGAAAGAAAGAAAGAAAGAAAGAAAGAAAGAAAGAAAGAAAGAAGAGAAAGAATCTCCCATTAAAAAAAACAACAACAAAAACCCATTTGGGGAAATGGAGGGTGTGTGCAGGTAATTATCTGTCAGGAACTCTCCGCCCATGTGTACCTGTTGAGTTTTTGAAATGGGATTACCTGGAATTGTTGATTGGTGCCATGTGCTCTAAGTATATAAATAAACCTGAATTTCAAGGCCTTAGTCCTCAAACAACGTAAAATAGTTTGTTAATATTTTTGTTATTATTGCAAAATGTTTATTTATTGAGATTAACAAAAGATATAAGCCAGGCACCAGTGGCTCACACCTGTCATCCTAGCTACTCAGGAGATCTGAGATCTGAGGATCGAGGTTCAAAGCCAGCCCAGGCAGGAAAACCTGTGAGAAGCTTTCCTCCAATTAGCCACCAGTACACCAGAAGTGGTGCTGTGGCTCAAGTGGTAGAACCCTTGCCTTGAGCTGAAGAGCTCAGGGACAGTGCCCAGGCCCAGAGTTCAAGCCCTACAACCAACAAAAAAGATAAATAAACCAGGAGCTAGTGGTTCACACCTATCATCCTAGCTAAATGAGGCTGAGATCTGAGGATCAAGGTTTAAAACCACCTTGGGCAGGAAAAGGCCTTGAGATTCTTCAGCAAGCCAGCAAAAGCTGGATATAAAGATGTGGCTCAAGCACTAGAGTGCTAGTCTTTTTTTTTTTTTTTTTTTGGTCCGGTCGTGGGGCCTGAACTCTGGGCCTGGGCGCTGTCCCTCAGCTTTTCAGCTCAAGGCTAGCGCTCTACCACTTGAAGCACAGCACCACTTCTGGTTTTTTTTTTCTTTTTTGCTTATGTGGTGCTGAGAAATCGAACCCAGGGCCTCAGGCATGCAAGGCAAGCGCTCTACCACTGAACCACCTTCCCAGCCCTAGAGTGCTAGTCTTGAGGGGAAAATAAAGCAAAACAAAACTCAGGGACAGCTCCCAGGTCTGGATTTCTAGCCCTAGCACTGGTCTACACACATTTGTACACACATACTCACACACACAAGAAATATTACTGGGCCTAATGTTCCATATTTTTTTTTGTTTTTTTTTGGGGGGGTCTGGTCATGGGACCTGAACTCTGGGCCTGGGCGCTGTCCCTCAGCT